>NW_015388711.1:0-11403 GCF_001527695.2 Protobothrops mucrosquamatus
GCTGCCCCCAGAGATCAGGGTGATCCCTGATCTCCCTTCCTTCCGCCGCGCCCTTAAGACATGGCTATTTCAACAAGCGGGACTGGCCTAGGGCAATTTTTAGAGGGGTTTTAATTATATTTTAATTGGACAAACATTGAAATATTTCTTTTTAATTAATTTTAACTTTGTAATTGTTATTTATGTATTTTTAATTGATTGTCAGCCGCCCTGAGTCCGCAAGGAGAAGGGCGGGATATAAATTTAATAAATAAATATCTATCTATCTATCTATCTATCTATCTATCTATCTATCTATCTATCTATCTATCTATCTATCTATCATCTAGATGTATCTATCACAGAGAACCAGTTGTTCACCTATTTGAATCCCACCACTGGTCATAAATCCAGGACTATACCTTTACTTTGGCCCTCCAGTGAAAAGAGAGGACTTGTTAGCGAAGACGGAAGCCAAGAAGAGATGGCAGAGGATGAGATTTGTTAGATAGAAAGATCAACACAACGAATGTGAATTTGGGCACACTCCAGGGGACGGTGGAGGGCAGAGGGAGTTGGCGTACTCTGCTCACAAAGATTAGACACAACTTAGCAACTGCACAACAAGAACAAGAACAACAACCCATCCAGAGTTTACCAGATCACCCAAGTGGTTCATGGCCACTTGGAAGCTGTGTTTGCCCTGAGCGGCTTCCAAATTGTGTTGTTCAATTCTCCACAGGTTCCTCTCCCAAATCGTCCGACGGAAAGCTTCTTCCTCCTGTAACGACACAAAGGGCCTGTCACAAACGGAGAGACACAAACGCTTCCTCACAACCCATCTCACCCCAAGGGGAAACCCCCCCCCCATACTTAAAGAACATTTTAATTTAAGGCCAGTGACAAAGAGACACCGTGATCCATCAGCCTGATCGAAGAAGCAACAGTAGATAGATTTCAGTACAGGCAGTCCTCAATTTACGACCACAGTGGAGCGCCAAATTTTTGTTGCCGGCGAGACAGTTGTGAAGGCCCATTTTACAGCCTTTCTTGCTATAGTTGTTAAGTGAATCACTGCAGTTGTTAAGTTAGGACCAAGGTTGTGAAGTGATTCCGGCTTCCCCCACTGACTTTGCTTGTCAGAAGGTCGCAAAAGGAGATCGCAGGACCCCAGGAGGCTGAGACCGTCATAAATATGAGTCAGTTGTCAAGAATCCGAATTTTGCTGCAATGGTCATAAGTGTGAAAGTTGAAGTCCACCCATCTTAAAGCATGCTGGCTGGAGGATTCTGGGAGTGGAACTCCACCCATGTTAAAGCATGCTGAATGGGGAATTCTGGGAGTTGAAGTCCACCCATCTTAAAGCATGCTGAATGGGGAATTCTGGGAGTTGAAGTCCACCCATCTTAAAGCTGCCAAAGTTGAGATCCCTTTATGTAACCTTCCAATACAGTAGAATTAGGTCTGCTGGACACACTTCCCAACTGGACTACCTCACAAGGGTGACACAAACTCACCTCCAAGTAGCCCTTGGCGTGTGTTTCCTTCCATCCCTTCCATGCCCCTTCCAAGGCCAGATCCACGGGGTTGCAGGACACTTTCAGGAAGACCAGAGTCGTCACGGTGAGCTGAACGAACGACCACATGTCTCTGTCTTGGTGGAAATGAAGATATCCTGGGGATTAAGGATGCTCATAGCTGGGGACCCTGTGCCCCCACTGATTTTATTCACCCCTCAGCTGCTGCATGATCAATTTCTCGCCTAAATAAAAAAGCTTGGCATTTGCACCAGTTAAATTTCATTCTGTTATTTTGAACGCATGTCTCCAACTTACCCAGAGCACCTTCAGGGTTGTTTCTGTCTCCAGGAATAAGTAATTTCACCCAGTTTTGTAACCCCTGCAAATTTAATAAGAATTCTCTCTCTCTCTCTCTCTCTCACACACACACACACACACACACACACACACACTATCTATCTATCTATCTATCTATCTATCTATCTATCTATCTATCTATCTATCTCTATTCAAATTCAATATAGAGAAAACTAAGAGAAGAAAAAACAACTGCACTAGTATAATATAGATGGTCCCTGGCTCAATAGTAGCAACTGTGAAAGGGATCTTGGAGTCCTACCTAGTGGACAATCATTTAAATATGAGCCAGCAGTGTGTTGCAACTGCCAAAAAAGCCAACACAGTGCTAGGCTGCATTAACAGAGGGAGAAAATCAAGATCACGTGAAGTGTTAATACCACTTTACAAGGCCTTGGTAAGGCCACACTTGGAATACGGCATCCAGTTTTGGTCAGCACGATGTAAAAAAGATGTTGAGACTCTAGAAAGAGTGCAGAGAAGAGCAACAAAGATGATTAGGGGACTGGAGGCTAAAACATATGAAGAACGGTTGCAGGAATTGCGTCCACGAGTCATAAAAGAGCCAAGGTTGCCTACCCCTGGTCTAGACTAATGAAAAGAAAGACTAGAGGTGACAGGATAGCAGTCTTCCAATATTTGAGGGGCTGCCACAAAGAGGAGGAGGGGGGTCAACTTATTTTCCAAAGCGCCTGAAGGCAGGACAAGAAGCAACGGGTGGAAACTGATCAAGGAGAGAAGCAACCTAGAACTAAGGAGAAACTTCCTGACAGTTAGAACAATTAACCAGTGGAACAACCTGCCTCCAGAAGCGGTGAATGCTCCAATACTGGACGTTTTCAAGAAGAGACTGGACAGCCATTTGTCTGAAATGGTATAGGGTTTCCTGCCTGAGCAGGGGGTTGGACTAGATGACCTCCATGCCCCCTTCCACCCTATTATTCTATCTTCTATGCTTAGCAGGTGGACATCTGGGGAGTGCCAGTCTGGGGAAGTTCTCCGTAAATCATAGCCATGATCCCAGCAGGTGTGCCCAGCACTGCACACTCAGGTCTGCCAACTTAACAGAGGTTCACGAGGCCTCAGATAAAGCGAAGTATTAAAGGCAAGTTATTTTTTTTTCTCTTGTTGGATTTCTCATCCGATATGATTGTACAATTTGAAACTGGGTGGGATATTAAGCGGATCACTGCAGTTGTTCAGCTAGTAACACGGTTGTGAAGTTGTTGTGGCTCCGTCTTGTGAGCCCCTCTTATCGGAGGACGAAGGCTCCGAACATGAAGGAGAGGAGATGGCTAGGCCTCCCTCTCCAGAACCCTCCTCTTTGGCAATGCCTCAGGTGTCTTCCGACGGAGAAGAGATTGACCAGGAGCCAGGTGGTTCAGAGATCGGCCAGGAGCCCGGTGTTTCTGAGATTGGCCAGGAGCCAGGTGTGTCGGATAATGAGGAAGAACAGTTGTGGCTGGATCCACGCCAGCGTAGGAGCGATAAGCGTGCGCAGCAGAAAAAGAGACGTGCCAGAGATTAAGCTGAGTCACTGGACCACACCCCACAGGCTATAAAAGGGTGGTGGTGGCCATTTGGACCTCTGTGACGGACAAAAGCTGAATCTCTGGCAAAGTAGTGCTGTGGTTTCAAAACTGTGTGTATTGTTTTTGTTTCTGTGTGTTTGGAGTAAAAAGGTCTTGGCAGGCAGCTACGGAGCTGCTGCCAAGTTTCTTATCTGTGCATTGGTGTCTGGAGAAGTCTTTAAACCCTCGGCTGGCTGTTTGGGTGTGTGGGTCGGAACGGGAACAGAACAAAAGTGAGCCTGGCTTCCCCATTGATTTTGTCAGAAGGTCACAAAAGGGGAAGCCTTCCCCCCCCCTTTTTTTTACGAGCCTGTAATCTCTTGGTTCAGGCTGGAGTTGGAGCGACTGGAGCTGAGCGTTTACTGGCCGGGTGCCCTTCCTGATGCCTACGCGGCGTTTGCAGCCGATTATTTTCTCTTTGCGCCCTGAAAGAGAAAGTTCTGTTGCTGCCTAGGATTGACGTGTCAACATCCAGCTCAAGAATCCAAATAAAACTCCGGGTTCATTCCATTTCTGAAAATCTTAACTGTTTATTGAATACACTGCTTGGCTTTGTCAAAACAAAACCAGCTCCAACACCAGTTCATAGACTTATAGTTTTCCCAGCAAAACCCCCCAACATCTTACGTAATTCATATCAACAAGTTCAAGTTGGTTATCGGAACCGTCTGCTTCAAATCCACACCTGTTCTGGTGTCCTTGAAAAGGCTTCAGGCTCTCAGGGACTGGGTGTGCAGCTAACGAGTGGGCTGGCTTGGTCGCTCAACAGTGAGAAACTGGTGAAGCGGGCACAGCAGCGCCTGCATTTTCTGCATCGCATGAGAAAAGCACATCTTCCTTCCCCTGTCCTGACCACTTTCTACAGGGGGACGATGGAGAGCATCCTGTCATACGGCATCACAGTCTGGTTTGGAAGCATCACTGCTTCAGACAGGAAGGCGGTGCAGAGAGTGGTGAGGAGGGGCGAAAAGATCATTGGCAGTTCCCTCCCTCCCATCCAGGACATAATAGTAGTAATAATAATAATAATAATAACAACAACAACAACAACAACAATACTAATAATAATAATAATAATAATAATAATAATAATAATAATAATAATAATAATAAAGTTGGAAGGGACCTTGGAGGTCATCGAGTCCAACCTCCTGCTCAGGCAGGAAACCCTATACCATTTCAGACAAATGGCTTTCCAGTCTGTTCTTAAAAACTTCCAGTGTTGGAGCATTCACCGCTTCTGGAGGCAGGTAGTTCCACTGGTTAATTGTTCTAACTGTCAGGAAGTTTCTCCTTAGTTCTAGGTTGCTTATCTCCTTGGTTAGTTTCCACCCGTTGCTTCTTGTCCTGCCTTCAGGCGCCTTGGAGAATAGCTTGACTCCCTCTTCTTTGGGGCAGCCCTTGTGATACTGGAAGGCTGCTATCATGTCCCCCCTCATCCTTCTCTTCATTAAACCAGACATCCCCAATTCCAGCAACCGTTCCTTATATGCTTTGGCCTCCAGTCCCCTAATCATCTTTGTTGCTCTTCTCTGTACTCTTTCTAGAGTCTCAGCATCTTTTTTACATCGTGGTGACCAAAACTGGATGCAGTAGCACAGAAGCGTTGCTTGAGCAGAATCCGTAAGATTATCTGGGACATGACACATCCTCTCCATGACCTGTTTTCCTTGTTACCTTCTGGGAGGAGGGGGCTTCGTGGTATCCGAAGCAGAACATCCAGATTCAGCCATAGTTTCATTCCATACAGCATTAACCTTGTGAACTCTGAAGCTTCCTCCTTCTGTTATATATTCAAGATGGACAGTGTTTAATATTTATTTGCTATGTATATGTAGGGGTGTGGGTCTATACATATGTTGTATATAGTATGTTTTAGGGGTGTGTCGTGTATGTGTTTCACTTTGAGAGCGGGCAACTAAATTTCATTTCTGATGTGTGCCGTTGTGCTCACAGTAAAAAAATGACAATAAAGGTTTGTCTTATCTTATCTATCTTATCTTATCTTATCTTATCTTATCTTATCTTATCTTATCTATCTTCTCATCTTATCTTATCTCTTGTCTTGTCTTCTTGCCTTGCCTTGCCTTGCCTTGCCTTGCCTTGCCTTGCCTTGCCTTATCTTATCTTATCTCTCCTCCTCCCTTAATTTAAAGGCACATAGCTGTCAAAGTTTCATCCTTGATATAAAGTCTCAACTTTCTCAGTGGGAGGCAAGAGTCTTCACCTTAAGGCCCCCACGCTACTCTAATGTCACCTTACAATAAAGTAGAATTAATTCATCTGTCTGGGCTTTGCGTCTGGGCCATTACAAGGTTAGCAAGCCCAGTCTGGCCCCCTTCCCACTGCAGTCTGTTTCTGTAGTTCTGCTCCCCTAGACACACACACACACACACACACACACAAACACGCACGTGAGTGCACATAATATGCACAGAGGAAACAGACCTTGCCTCATCGCGATTGCGGCATTTTTAGGGGGAAAACGAGAAGAAAACCTTTTCTTTAGCAAAACATTCCGTTTGCAAAATGTTTTGCCGTTAAAAAGTGCAGGGTGGGTGACTGAGGGTTGGCTGGGAAAATTAAAATTAGATTGCAGGTATATTTTTCCCAATCCTTTCTGCCCCCCCCCTCCCTTCCCCAAGGGGTCTTTATGCTGTGCCCACTGCTACCCCTTCAGTATTTTGGATCATTACGACTTCCTGATTTTGCAGCTAAGATTAGGATGAGCAACCGCATTAAACGCAATTAATTCTGGGGCTCGCCATTTTTTGAGTCCTTCTTCCTACCTACATCAACAACTCCTGCTCATCTCAAGTTAGGACAGTTAGGTGTTCCCTCTTCATTCACAGGACTCTTATCTGTGGAAAAGCCCCATCTACTTTTGTAGGGAAATGCTAGGACACAAGCAAACACCCCCCCCCCCAATTCTGGCATGATCTTTACATCAATTTATAATAGAATAACAAGGTTGGAAGGGACTTTGAAGGTCTTCTAGTCCAACCCCCTGCTCAGGTAGGAGACCCTATACCATTTCAGACAAATGGCTGTCCAGTCTCTTCTTTAAAACTTCCAGTGTTGGAGCATTCACCGCTTCTAGAGGCAAGTAGTTCCACTGGTTAATTGTTCTCACTGTCAGGACGTTTCTCTTTAGTTCTCTCTTTGGTGAGTTTCCACCCGTTGCTTCTTGTCCTGCCTTCAGGTGCTTTGGAGAATAGTTGGACTCCCTCTTCTTTGGGGCAGCCCCTGAGATACTGGAACACTGCTATCCTGTCCCCTCTCGTCCTTCTCTTTATTAAACTAGACATGCCCAATTCCAGCAACTGTTCTTTATATGTTTTAACCTCCATTCCCCTAATCATCTTTGTTGCTCTTCTCTGTACTCTTTCTAGAGTCTCAACATCTTTTTTTACATCGTGGTGACCAAAACTGGGTGCAGTATTCCAAGTGTGGCCTTACCAAGGCGTTATAAAGTGGCATTAACACTTTGCGTCATCTTGATTCTATCCCTCTGTCAATGCAGCCTAGGACTGTACTGGCTTTTTTGGCAGTTACAGCTGCCCAAAAAAAATGATAATTAAGTTATATTTCTTAAAACCTCTATCGTCCCCACCAATAACAATGTACTCAGCAGCCTCTCCTCATGTGTATATTGGACCACAGAAAGAGTGTGTGTGCCTGTGATCAAATGAGATGGCTTGAAAGGGACGTGAGCATCTGAGGAACATGATAAGTATATCTCTGGCTGCAGGATGGAGCTTCCAGAGGCTGGGGCAGTCTATCTAAAAGAACTAAGCATTTCCTAGAGTCTTTGAGCGCAGCTCCCTGTTTTAATGGAAGATGGAGGTTGTCCCCTTGCCCAACAGCAGCTCCGTCCCCCGATTTATGACCTGTTCCCCCCAACTGCACTTACCTCTTTCCCAGAAGAAAAGGCTAGGAAAAAAGGTTTCTTCTGTTTGCCCGTCTCCCTCCAACGGCAAAAGTCACCGGATCTCATGAACTTTCTCTCCCCCCCCTCCCGCCCAGTTTCCTTTCATTTGCCCTGCCTCCCACCTTGTGGGTTTTGCAAAGCTGAAAGCCACAAGCCTGTGACGTGAGCCCAGCTTTCACGGAACCTCCACCGGTCGCTCTCCAGCGCAGCAGAGGATGTGGTTTTTCTTGCGGTGATCCGGAACTCAGGGCTTGTGCTTGCTCGTGAGGTTCAAAGAAGAGAACTGGGGTCCAAATGCATGAAAAATAAATGCACGGGACTTCCTAGGTGTGCAGGGGGAAAGGATGAGGAGGGTCCAGCGGAGGGTCTGCGGCGAAAAAGGTCCAAGGTAATTTTTTGGCTGCATCCAATGCAGAACGGGGGAAAAGCCACTGAGCTTTATGTCATTCCAGCTCTGAACCCCCCCCCCCAAAAAAAATGCCGTACACCCCATTTTAGAACAGACGGAGAAACTGGAGGGGTTCCCAGTTGCCAGAAGAGGTGGGAGAACCCCATTTTTTTTAGAGCTACGGGTCGTCCTCAACTTACGACAACTGAGCCCGACGTTTACCATTGTTAAGCCAGAAGTTCAGACGGTCACGAAGTTGAGTTTTGCCCCGTTTTACGACCTGGCTTGCCACAGTTGTCGAAGCGAATCGGTGCAGTCGTTCAGCGAGTCACAGATGAATCCGGCTTCCCCATTGACTTTGCTTGGCAGAAAGTCGCCCAAGGGGGAATCATGTGACCCCCCGGGGCGCTGCGACCGTCGTAAAACATGAACCAGTTGCCACGTATCTGAACTTTGAGCACGTACGTGACTGTGGGGACACTGCAACGGTTGTTAAGGGTGAGAAACAGGCAAAAGTCCCTTTTTTCGGTGCCACTGAATGGCCACTAAAGCCAGGGGTAGGCAACCTTGGCTCTTTTATGACTCGTGGACGTCAACTCCCAGAATTCCTGAGCCAGCATGGGGGAACTATGGCCCCTTCATGACTCGTGGACTTCAACTCCCAGAATTCCTCAGCCAGCATGGGGGAACTATGGCCCCTTCATGACTCATGGACTTCAACTCCCAGAATTCCTGAGCCAGCATGGCTCAGCTTGGAAATTTCTCCCTGTCCCCTCAGCATGGCTGGCTCAGGAATTCTGGGAGTTGAAGTCCACCAGTCATAAAAGGGCCAAGGTTGCCTACCCCTGCACTAAACAAATGGTTGTTGAGGACTACAATTTAGCCTCAGCTGTGGTTGTAAATTGAGGACTATCTGTACTTTGAAAAACCCTGATCTAAAGCATTTCAGACAGAGGACCACCCATCGTCAGTAGACATCCTCATTTGGCACTGAAAGACCCCCCCCCCTTAAACCTGCATTCCCACATGTAACTTATCACCAATTTCTTACACCCACGCAGGCCACCGAACTGCAAACTCTTTGCAAAGCTGCAGACTGACAGAGGTTACCACAAAGCTTGTGAGGCACCCGCGAGCTTTGCTAGATGGAGTTAAAGGTGTCGGGTGTACAGAATCATAAAAAGGTGAGAAATACTGAGCAGGGTGTCTTTAAAAAAAGAAATAATCAGGTGCCAGAAATGAAAGACTCTGCTATTCAGAAGCATCAATGGAGGGGGGGG
Organism: Protobothrops mucrosquamatus; assembly: GCF_001527695.2. Classification (NCBI taxonomy): domain Eukaryota; kingdom Metazoa; phylum Chordata; class Lepidosauria; order Squamata; family Viperidae; genus Protobothrops; species Protobothrops mucrosquamatus. The sequence continues at coordinate 9,027 of NW_015388711.1, forward strand.
GGGGGGAAGAGTAGCCATTTTGTCTTCAGAGAGGACACAGAAAGTTTGAACTACGAACTGGCTTTGAAGCAGTTTTTGCAGCCTAAGTTCTTGGCTCATTTTGGACTTCCCTTGTGGAGAAGTCAAGGGCCTACACAATTTTATATATATATTTTTTGGCTTCTCTTAAGCAGTATTTTCTCAACCTCAAAGGACTTTCTAAGATGTGTGGACTTCAACTCCCAGAATTCCCCAGTCTGTTCTCCAAAGCCCCTGAAGGCAGGACAAGAAGCAATGGATGGAAACTAATCAAGGAGAAAAGCAACCTGGAACTAAGCAGAAACTTCCTGACAGTGAGAACAATTAATCAGTGGAACTGCTTGCCACAAGAAATTGTGAATGCTCCAACACTGGAGGTTTTTATGAGGAGACTGGACAGCCACTTGTCTGGAATGGCATAGGGCAGGGGTAGGCAGGCAACCTTGGCTCTTTTATGACTGGTGGACTTCAACTCCCAGAATTCCTCAGCCAGCCATGCTGAGGGGACAGGGAGAGGTTTCCAAGCTGAGCCATGCTGGCTCAGGAATTCTGGGAGTTGAAGTCCACCAGTCATAAAAGAGCCAAGGTTGCCTACCCCTGGCATAGGGTTTCCTGCCTGAGCAGCAGGAGGGACTAGAAGACCTTCAAGGTCCCTTCCAATTCTGTTATTCTGTACTGTGTGTCTTAAATGTCGCCCAGGTTGAGAAACATTGGTCTTGAGTCTTGATCAAGGTTTGTCAGTGATGAAATTTACAAGTCACAGGACTCCACAGTCGTTTCGAAATAACGACGTTGGTCAGGGCGTTGGCTCTCCAGCTCAGAAGCCATATAATAATTCCTGAGGAGAACATCGCTAGAAAAGCCAAATAGTTTAATCAGGATCCCATCTTGGTTTGTCTGGATTTCTACAGGCCAGTTGTGGGGAGAAGTTCAACCTAAGCATGCTTTGCCTGTTCTTGAGCAGGGGGTACTAGAAAGATGATGATGATGATAATAGTAATAATAATAATAAAGTTGGAAGGGATCTTGGAGGCCATCTATTCCAACCCCCTGCTCAGGCAGGAAATCTATACCATTTCAGATCTTCAGACTTCTACAGAGCAGGAGAGAGAGAAACATGAAAACCATAGTGGCGAAAATAGTCCTCAACTTACGACCGTAATCAAGCCAGGAATGACGGTTGCATGTTGTGCTGGTCATTAAGCGGTCGCCATGGGACTGCACCGTTTTATGACTTTTTTGTGTGGGGGGGGCAGCCGTTAAGTGAAATCCCCGGAGGTTGTAAAATGAACGCAGCAGTCGTTAAGTGCACCCAGGGTCAGCAAATGGGGAAGTAAATGCCAGCTCCTGGCAGAAAACGTCGCAAATTATGTACCACAGGATGGTAAGTGGGAAGGAGGGTGGCAAGTAGCCCTGGGGAGGGCAGCTGCAACTTGAAATGGTCACTAAAGTGACCCGCTGTTAAGCGGAACACTTACCTTAAAGCAGTTAAGGAAAGCATCCGGTTTCTAAGTTGAGTAGTCCTCGACTTACAACAGTCCATGTCAGTCGCCAAGGGCCCAAATTTTGATCACCTAACTGTGGGGTTGCAGCGACGGTTGTTAAGTGTGAGGATGGACTGGTCATAATTCACTTTTTGCAGTGCCGTCGTAACTGTTGCTAAACGAACTTTTTCAGTGCCGTCGTAACTTCAAATGCTCACTAAACGAACTGGCGTAAGTCGAGGACTCCCTGTACTCGTGTTCTAAAATAATATAACTGAAGCAAGTACAGGGAGTCCTCGACTTACGACAGTTCATTTAGTGACCGTTTGAAGTTACGACAGCACTGAAAAATAACTTACGATTATTTTTCACGCTTACAACCGTTGCAGCATCCCCACGGTCACGTGATCAAAATTCGGAAGCTTGGACACCAGTTCATATCTATGACGGTCGCAAGGTCCCCGGGGTGTGTGAGTCTCGTGACTCCCTCTTGTGACCTTCTGACAAAGTCAACGGGGGGAGCCAGATTCACTTAACAACCGGGTGGCTAGCTTAACAACCGCCGTGATTCCCTTAACAAATGTGGCAAGAAAAAGTCGTAAAACGGGGCAAACCTCGCTTAACAAATTTCTCGCTGAGCAACAGAAATTCCGGGGTTCCGTGGTGGTCGTTAAGTCGTGGGCTGCCAGCAGTGGTTCTTTTTCGTTCCTGCATTCCCAACCAAGTCAAAGACTAGAAAAAAATTCAGCCCCCAAACCCATACAGCTAGAACAATTAATCAGTGGAACTCCTTGCTTCCAGAAGTTGTGAATGCTCCAACACTGGAAGTTTTTTTAAAAAGAGACTAGACAGCCATTTGTCTGAAACGGTATAGA
>NW_015388711.1:13228-65280 GCF_001527695.2 Protobothrops mucrosquamatus
GGGTGGGGGAACAGACTAAGAAAAAGCCCTAAGAGAGGCTGGGAAAAAAATAATTAAAAAAAAGGTTAGAGCTGCGCCATCTGGAAAGCAGGAGGGCCTCCCCGGAGCCCAGCGCGCAAGGAGAGACGTGCCGCCACCATCACCATCCCCCCAGGCGGGTTTTGTGCTCTGCGTTCGAAGGCTGCCCCGTGGCCGAAGAGAAGCAGCAGGAGCAGAGACGGGAACCGTGTTGGCGTCCACGGCGAGGGGATGGGGGGGGGGGAGAGCAGGAGGAGGGAGGGCCCGTCCGCCCTCTCAGAGGTATTCTTGAAGAAAGTGCAGCAGCGTGATTTCGTAGTGCTCCCCGGACTCAGGGCAACGAATACTGTGTCGCTCGTTGGGATAGATCTGCGGGTGGAAGGGAGGGAAGAGAATGGTGTAAGTCTTACCCTCCGGGACAGCCACGGAGGGCGGGGGTCCCCTTTGGACAGGGGTCTTCAAACTTGGCCCTTTTATGACTTGTGGACTTCAACTCCCAGAATTCCTCAACCAGCATGGGGGAACTATGGCCCCTTCATGACTTATGGACTTCAACTCCCAGAATTCCTCAGCCAGCATGGGGGAACTGTGGCCCCTTCATGACTTCTGGACTTCAACTCCCAGAATTCCTCAGCCAGCATGGGGGAACTGTGGCCCCTTCATGACTTGTGGACTTCAACTCCCAGAATTCCTCAGCCAGCATGGGGGAACTGTGGCCCCTTCATGTCTTGCGGACTTCAACTCCCAGAATTCCTGAGCTAGCATGGGGGAACTGTGGCCCCTTCCTGACTTGCAGACTTCAACTCCCAGAATTCCTCAGCCAGCATGGGGGAACTATATCCCCTTCATGACTTGCGGACTTCAACTCCCAGAATTCCTCAGCCAGCATGGGGGAACTGTGGCCCCTTCATGACTTGCGGACTTCAACTCCCAGAATTCCTAGGCCAGCATGGGGGAAACTGTGGCCCCTTCATGACTAGTAGACTTCAACTCCCAGAATTCCTCAGCCAGCATGGGGGAACTTTGGCCCCTTCATGACTTGTGGACCTCAACTCCCAGAATTGCGTGGCTGAGGAATTCTGGGAGTTGAAGTCCACAAGTCATAAAAGGGCCACGTTTGAAGACCCCTGTCCTTGGACCTAGCTGGGGGGGGGAGAGAACCAAGGCCACAGGGAGAAACCCCCATCCCTTTGTTCTATCCTTGTCACCTCTCAGCCTCTTTAATCATCTATCTAGCATAGGTTGTCCCATGCTGGAACCGATCTCTTCTCCAGCTGCTGGGATCCTAAAATCTCCTAGCCTGGGATAGCAGCAATAGACTTATAGAGCGCTTCACAGTGCTTCACAGCCCTCTCTAAGCGGTTTACAGAGTCAGCCCGTTTCCCCCCAAGCAATCTGGGTCTTCATTTTACCGACCTTGGAAGGATGGAAGGCTGAGTCCACCTGGAGCCGGTGAGATTTGAACTGCTGGCAGTGGGCAGAGTCAGCCTGAAATGCTCCATCACTGGAGGTTTTTAAGAAGAGGGTAGCCCAGGGGTAGGCAACCTTGGCTCTTTTATGACTCGTGGACTTCAACTCCCAGAATTCCTGAGCCAGCCATGCTGAGGGGAAAGGGAGAGGTTTCCAAGCTGAGCCATGCTGGCTCAGAAATTCTGGGAGTTGAAGTCCACGCGTCATAAAAGAGCCAAGGTTGCCTACCCCTGGACTAGACAGTCACCTGTCTGAAATGGTGCAGGTTCTCCTGCTTGAGCCAGGGGTTGGACTAGAAGACCTCCAAGGTTCCTTCCAACTATTCTATTCTATTCTATTCTATTCTATTCTATTCTATTCTATTCTATTCTATTCTATTCTAATCCATTCCATTCTTCCATTCCTTATTCTATTCTATTCTACTCTACTCTACTCTTCCATTCCTTATTCTCTTCTCTTCTCTCTTCTAATCCATTCCATTCTTTCATTCCTTATTCTATTCTACTCTACTCTATTCTTCCATTCCTTATTCTATTCTATTCTATTCCTATTCCTATTCTATTCTACTCTACTATACCTTACCCTACCCTACTCTATTCTTCCATTCCTTATTCTATTCTGCTCTACTCTACTCTACTCTACTCTATTCTTCCATTCTCTATTCTCTTCTATTCTCTTCCATTCAATTCTCTATTCCATTCCATTCCAATCACTGTGCCATTACAGCTTTAGGATGCCACCAAAGAGATTGCAGGGTGCTCCAGGCATGCCGAACATCCTGGGACGATACCCCCCCCCCTTATTGTGATGGGTCTGCCCTAGCTATGACACCAAGACTTCATCTTCTCATTCTATACCAGCGTTTCCCAATTTTAGCAACTTTTAAGATGTGTGGACTTCAATTCCAGAGTAAGTCCTGGAGGCAAGGAGAAGATGCAGGCCAATGGTCGATGGGCCAAAGGTCTAACGGCGCCGAGCCGTGGTGGCGGCAGTGGTTAGAATGGAACATTGCAGGCTCACACTGCCCACTGCCAGCAGTTCGATCCTGAGCGGCTCAAGGTTGACTCAGCCTTGTATCCATCCAAGGTTGGTAAAAGGAAGACCCAGATTGTGTGGATGTGTGTGTGTGTGTGGGGGGAAATGCTGACTCTGTAAACCGCTTAGAGAGGCCGATCAACGCTAAAGAGCCGTGTCAGTTCTGGTAACTGTCCTTCCCACTCATGAATTTTGCAAAGTTTTCTTTAGCAAGATTTATTAAGGGGAAATGTGAAAGCGATACAAGAATTCCAGCTTGTAAATTCTTTTCAGTTTAGGAACCGTGAATCCAGGTATTTCTTAAGGCTGTGTTTGCTAACCGGGCAACCTTAAGATGCGTGGACTTCAATCCATTAGGTAACACCATCAGTGCTAGAAAGGAGTGGCGTTTTGCTTTGGGTCTGTGGCTTGCACTACCCATTGGAGCTAAGAGTAAAGAACAGCGCAACCAAGGAATCTCCAAAAACGCTCCCACCAACAAGGATAGGGCACGTCTGGTGAGCCCTGTACATAAACAGAGAGAATCTCCCCCCTTGAAGCACTGATAATGTTACCCAGCTGGGTCATGAAATGTCTGCAAGAAAACAACCAACTTCAGGGAGCACCAAGGACCCCGCAGTCATTGTCATAATCGTCTTCCTCCTCCCCCTCTCCCTTTCTGCAACACCCCCTCCCTTCTAAGTAAGTAAGTAAGTAAGTAAGTAAGTAAGTAAGTAAGTAAGTAAGTGAAGGAAGGAAGGAAGGAAGGAAGGAAGGAAGGAAGGAAGGAAGGAAGGAAGGAAGGAAGGAAGGAAGGAAGGAAGGAAGGAAGGAAGGAAGGAAGGAAGGAAGGAAGGAAGGATAAATACCAGTACCTTAGCTGGCAGAGGCCTGCACTTTAACAACTGCAGTTCTCCTCTGATGCCAGCGGGCAGTACCATGCCCTTCTCGTTTCCAGCACTCTTACGTACCTGTAGTTGATACGGTTTCCCAGCCCGGATTAGTTGGGAGATCAAGAAACTGGTATGGAAAAAGTGCACGTTTTCATCCAGAAACCCGTGGAGAATCAGCAAGCGGTTGGGCCTGGGAAGTAGAGAGAGAGAGAGAAAGAGAAAGAAATGATCCAGGGTAAGTGTCAACCGTCCCTACTTGATCAGTCAGGAAAGAAAGACTCCTGGCCCATGATTAGCCCAAAACATACTTTACCTAAAGCCGAAGTGGCTACCGAAGAGGCAAAGCTGTCGATTGAACCCAGCACTCTGGAGCACTATTCCTTTCTCACTATCTTTTCCAGGGTGGTGGGTGGTTTTTTTGGGGGGGGAGGGGGCAGGACATTTGATGCGCCTAACGAAGGATTAACAGTCTATATAGGTAATCCTCGATTTACAACCACAACTGCGACCTAAATTTCTCTGTGGCTAAGGGAGACAGTTGTTAAGTGAAAGGTCGTTCTACGACCTTTCTTGCTGCAACGGCCTAAGTGTGAAAAATTGTCACAGGTCACTTTTTTCAGTGCCGTTCTAACTTGGAACAGTCATTAAATGAAAGTTGTAAGTCAAGGAATATTTGCACAGAAATGCGTGCGTTCATCCAAGGCAAGCTTTCCATCTGCCACTGAACGCTGTAGTTTGCATCACCACACCTAACTGTCCGTCTCAATGGGGAGATAGGATAGAACAAAACAGAATAGAATATGGAGTAAATAGAATAGAATAGAATAGAATAGAATAGAATAGAATAGAATAGAATAGAATAGAATAGAATAGAATAAGGATTGGAAGAATAGAATAGAATAGAATAGAATAGAATAGAATAGAATAGAATAGAATAGAATAGAATAGAATAGAATAGAATAGAATAAGGATTGGAAGAATAGAATAGAATAGAATAGAATAGAATAGAATAGAATAGAATAGAATAGAATAGAATAGAATAGAATAGAATAAGGATTGGAAGAATAGAACAGAATAGAATAGAATAAGGATTGGAAGAATAGAATAGAATAGAATAGAATAGAATAGAATAGAATAGAATAGAATAGAATAAGGATTGGAATAATAGAATAGAATAGAATAGAATAGAGCTGGAAGGGACCTTGGAGGTCTTCTAGTCCAGCCCCCTGCTCAAACAGGAGAACCTACACCAGTGATGGCAAACATTTTAGAGACTGAGTGCCCAAACTGCGACCCAAAACCCACATGCATCATCGGGTGCCGGGTGGATGTGGCCTATTGGGTGGATGTGGCCCATTGGGTGGGCGTGGCTGCAGTGGTAACGGCAGACTGGGTGGGACTAAAAAGTTCAATCAGTCAATTCCAACTTTGCAAGATCTTTTTTTTCCCCGCAAGAAGTTGAAATTGACTGATTTAACCTTTTTCTTTTTTTTTTGCATATGGCGGCGAAGGCCTAAAGCAAAAAAGTTTTATAAAACCCAGCTGAAGGCCTAGGACTGGGGCGACGGCGCACGTGTCCACAGAGAGGGCTCTGAGTGCCGCCTCTGGCACCCGTGCCATAGGTTTGCCACCATTGACCTACACCATCTCGGACAGGTGACTGTCCAGTCTCTTCTTAAAAACCTCCAGTGATGGAGCACCCACGATTTCTGGTGGCAAGCTGTTCCATTGGTTGATTGTCCTCAATGTCAGGAAGTTTCTCCTTAATTCCAGATAGCTTCTCTCCTTGATCACTTTCCAACCATTGTTTCTCATCCTTCCCTCTGGTACTCTGGTGAACAGCCTGACCCCCTCTTCTTTGTGGCAGCCCCTCAGATACTGGAACACTGCTATCCTGTCTCCCCTATTTTTTCTTTTCTTTAGAATAGCCAGACCCAAACTCCCACAGCCGTTCTTCGTATGTTTTGGTCTCCAGGCCTTTGATCATCTTAATTGCTCCTCTCTGAATTTTTTTTTCCAAACTCTCAACATCTTTTTTGTGATATGGTGACCAAAATTGGCTGCAGTATTCCAGGTGTGGCCTTACTAGGGTTTTATAAAGCGGTACTAATACTTTGCGTGATCTTGATTCTATGCCTGTTTATGCAACCCAGGATTGTATTAGCTTTTTTAGTTGCTGCTGCACATGGCTGGCTCATAGTCAAGGGACGGTATTGTGAATCTGGTTGAGGGGGCCTCACCCTTATCCCCTTTCCTCTATGCCCCCATCTGATATCCCATAATACTCACTCATTGGGGAGTTTCTCGACATGCAGGGCCACTGAGCCTGCTTCGTAGCCTTGCTGGTTGTTCTCCGGGACGTCCATGTACCGCTCCGTGTATCCGGTATCGTAAGCCATCCAGACGGTGACGGGGGCTCCTGCTATGGCGACCTACGGGAGGCAAACGAAATAAAATCTAAAGAGCTGCCCCAAAGAAGAGGGAGTCAAGCTATTCTCCAGAGCACCCGAAGGCAGGACAAGAAGCAACGGATAGAAACTAATTAAGGAGAGAAGCAACCTAGAATATAAGGAGAAACTTCCTGACAGTTAGAACAATTAATCAGTGGAACTGCTTGCCACCAGAAGCTGTGAATGCTCCAACACAGGAAGTTTTTAAGAAGAGACTGGACAGCCATTTGTCTGAAATGGTGTAGTTTCCTGCCTGAGCAGGGGGTTGGACTAGATGACCTCCAAGATCCCTTCCAACATCATCATCATTATCATTACTAGTACTATTACTACTATTACTACTATTACTACTATTACTACCACTACCACTACCACTACCATTATTATTATTATTATTATTATTATTATTATTATTATTATTATTAAAATAAATCCAGAGCCAAGTCTTCTTGCCTCAAAACATACACACACATACCTGGCCAAACACCAAAACTGTTTGATAAAATTCACGGATGACTATTTGCAGATCCATTAGATAAAGAGAGGAGAATTTATCAGTTTCTTTTTATTTTTTTTCTAGCATCCAGCCAGGGTGGATTTTATTTTTTTATGTTTAGAACAGAATACAGAGCATAGAATAGACCAGAATATGGAATAGAACATAGAACAGAACATAAAACAGAATAGAATAGAGAATAAAACAGAATAGAATATAGAACAGAACAGAACAGAATAGAATGACAGAGTTGGAAGGGACCTTGGAGGTCTTCTAGTCCAGCCCCCTGCTCAGGCAGGAAACCCTATACCATTTCAGACAAATGGCTGTCCAGTCTCTTCTTAAAAACTTCCAGTGTTGGAGCACTCACAACTTCTGGTGGCAAGTCGTTCCACTGATTAATTGTTCTCGCTGTCAGGAAATTTCTCCTTAGTTCCAGGTTGCTTCTCTCCTTGATTCGTTTCCATCCGTTGCTTCTTGTCCTGCCTTCAGGCGCTTTGGAGAATAGCTGGACCCCCTCTTCTTTGGGGCAGCCCCTGAGATATTGGAAGACTGCCATCATGTCACCCCTGGTCCTTCTCTTCATTAAACTAGACATACCCAATTCCAGCAACTGTGGAATGACCACGGAAAATGTCTTTGGACAACACTGGCTCCCTCGGCTAGGAAATGGAGATGGGCCACCAGCCCTGGACAGGGGCAACTTTTTACCTTCTGAGCGGGGCCCAGCCAGCCAGCCAGCCTGGAAGGCTCACCTTGAAAACATGGGGCTTGTAAATCAGCCCCACAAGGGAAAGGAAACCTCCGTACGACCAGCCATGGATGGCAACGCGGCTGAGGTCGATGAACCCGTATTTCTCCGCGACGTAATGTAAACCTTCAACCTGGTCCTCGATCTCCACCTGGCCCTGAAGGGGATGGCAGAGAAAAAAAAGAAAGAAGAACAGAATAACAAAGAGTTGGAAGGGACCCTGGAGGTCTTCTAGTCCAACCTCCTGCTAAAGCAGGAACCTAGACCGAGAGGCGTATATACAAGGCAAGGAAAGGGATTTGGGAACAATTTTTAATCTATCAACATCTTTTTTTTTCCCTTCATTTTCTGACAGCCATCGAGCAAAAATCGATGCGAGGCAGGGGTGGGATTCAGCTGGTTTGCACCGATTCAGTAGAACCGGTAGCTAAATTTGGCTGAGTTCGGAGAACCAGCTGAACGCACACCGCTTCTGGAAGTCCGTTCTAGGCCTCGGAGGCCTGGAGGAGGCCTCCCAGGCCTAGAACGGCCCACTGGAAGTGCGTGGATGCCACTTCAGGACGTCCGTTCTAGGCTTCGGAGGCCTCCCAGGCCTAGAACGGCCCACTGGAAGTACGTGGATGCCACTTCCAGACGTCCGTTCTAGGCCTCAGAGGCCTGGAGGCGGCCTCCCAGGCCTAGAACGACCTGTCAGAAGTGCGTGGATGCCACTTCCAGAAGTCCATTCTAGGCCTCAGAGGAGGCCTCCCAGGCCTAGAACAGCCTACCGGAAGTGCATGGATGCCATTTCCAGAAGTCCATTCTAGGCCTCGGAGGCCCAGGCCTGCATCCAATAAGAGAACCAGTTGTTCAGGTATTTGAATCCCACCACTGGATGGAGGGACAGGTAGTTCCTCAACTTACAACCAATGGGTCCAAAATTTGAACTGCTAAGCAAGGTGGTTCATCTTCAAACTTCCATCTTTGGTCTCAGACTCACAGAATCATAGGGGTGGAAGGGACCTTGGAGGTCTTCTAGTCCAATCCCCTGCCGGAGCAGGACACATTATGCCATCCCAGACAAATAATTGTCCAATTTCAGTGAGTCGCACAAACCAAATTTTGTTGTTTTCCCCATGGACTTTGCTGGAAGCCTGCTGAGAACGTCCCAAATGGGGAATCACATGACCACGTAAACATGTAAACATCACATGTAAACATCACATGTAAATTACATGCCGGTTGCCAAGCCGCTGGCTTTTGACCTGGTTACTATGGGGACGCTGCACTGGTTGTTAAGGGCAAAGTTGTAATTCACATTTTTCAGTGCTGTTGTAACTTCGAACGGTCGCCAAACGGACGGTTGTACGTCGAGGGCTACCTGCATCAACCTAGTCAGAGTAGGTCGGCTACCCCTGCCCTAGCTTAACAACCACGGTGGGGCAAGAAAACGTGTAAATTGGGGCAAAATTCACTTGAAAACTGTCTGACTTAGCAACCGAAATTTTGGGTCATAAAGCGAAGACTACCTCCTAGCTCAGTGGAAGCAGAAAATGGCAGCTAACAGTGTTATGTAAGCAGGGAAAGGAAAGTGGCTCAAAGAGAGACACTATACAAAAAAACCAGATAAAACTTTGTGAAGAAAAAATGGCCGCTGCCAATTTGCCCAGCCCAGCAAGTTTCTTCCCACCCCTGAGGGCTGTTGAGCGCAGCTGGCTAAATGACAAAGGCCCGGAAATTGGCTTTTATTCCTTTATTTCTTAAATTTATTCGCCAAGTATCTCACCGTGGGGCTACGCTAGGCGGCTTCCGATAATAAAAAAGGAAGAAAATGCAAAGAGCGTAAACAGAAGTAAAATACAGGCAGTCCTCAACTTAGAGCAGTTCGTTCAGTGACCGTTCGAAGTTACAACGGCACCACAAAAAGTGACCAATGACGATTTTTCACACTTATGACCTCAGCAGCGATCCCGTGATCATGGGATCGAAGCTCAGAGGCTTGGCAACTGGTTCATACTTATGACCGCTGCTGGGTCCCACGGTCACGGGATCCCCTTTTGCGACCTTCTGACAAACGAAACCAGATTCACTTCACAACCGGGTGACTAATATTATCGAGTGCAGCGGTTCGCTTAACGACTCTGGCAAGAAGGGTCATAAAAGGGGGCAAAACCCACTTAACAAACGTCTTGCTTAACAACGCAAAGCGTTGGGCTCGATTGTGGCCCAAAATCCAGGACTACCTGTAACAGGACGATCAAGTAAAACAACGAAAAAAGAACACAACGAGAATATTATCAATACGGTAACGTAACATATGCCAGTAGGATAACAATATAACATTTTACCCGTCTGAACGAGACAAGAGGCCAGATCCACCACCTGGAGATAAGAGGACAAAAACTCACCATTTGGTTCTTAAGAGCTCCCTCAAACTTAAGGCCTCTCTGGCATGACCCTCGCCCGTCTATCACCACCACGGCGTAGCCGAGGGACGCCAGCGTGTTCAGCCGCAGGTACTTGATCCCTTTGAAGGAATTATTCACTAGTTGGACCTAGGAGACGAGCAGAGGGGGAAAAAGGGGGAGGGGAAACAAGGCACCCATTTGTAAGGGAAGCAGCTTTTTGAGGGGTCCAGTTTCCTGTACGATCCTGATTTTGAAAATGTTGCCATGGTAGCAAAGGCCATTTTGCAATCGTGGCAAATATCTGTAGCTCGGTTGCGGGACGAGGGTGAAAGATTGGTTCTCCGAGTTTGTGGGTTGGTTTTCAGACGTTTCGTTATCAGGCCAGGTAACACCTTCAGCGGAATTTAGGGCAGGAGTCCCCAAACTATGGGCTGTGGCCCACTCCCGGGCTGCGTCCTATTGGCCATTGGGCCATTGCATGTTTATATGCGTGTGTGTGTGCAGCCGCGCTCGTGCGTCGCGGGTATTCGCGGCCCCACTCATGCGAGCATCGTGGGTGTTCGTGGCCCCTTGTGTGAGCGTTGCTGGTGTTTGCGGCTCCACTCATGCGAGTGTTATGGGTGTTAGCAGCCCTACTTGTGTGAGGGTCGCAAGCATCTGCGGCCTCACTCATGCAGGCGCTTTCGGCACCACTCACACAACCAATGGGTGTTCGAGCGCGCGTGCGCTTACTACCCACAACACCATCCCTTCTTTCCCCCCCTCCTCCCTGCTCCAGGCCGCCAACTCTGAAAGGTTGGGGAACTCTGATTTAGGGGACGACACTGTTGGTGCTCTTCTCTTCTCAAAGTCCTTACAAACAGGAGAACACCGACATCTCTTAAACTCCGCTGAGGATGTGTACCTAGCCTGGGAACAAACCATTGGGAAACCAGCGCACAAGCTCGGAGAACCAATCTCCCCCTTCAAAAGCAATTTTCTTGCTTTCTGAACCAAGGTGTCAACGCTGCTAACATCGGATGTTTTTGTTTTGACAACATATGGAGTTGCAACCATTTTCCTTCTTGTGTTTTACTGTTAGAATTAGATGATACTGGGAGGGGAGGGGGAGGAATGTGCATGGGAGTTTAGTTAGACATAACAATACTGTAACTAGTGTGAGAACCAAGGTTTTGGAAATAAGAGACGATAAGAATTGGCTGGACTGGAGAACTGGAGGGAAGGCCCGCATTTCAAACTAATTGGAGGATGTGATTTATGACTGTAAATTAGAGGAGATAATTGTGCTCTGATACTGTGTGCTCAGGGGAGGGGAATTCAGATTTTGGCTTTGACTATGTACGTGCCGACGCTATGCTTCTCGAATAAAGACTCTTTAAGGTAAACAATGCCTCAAAGTTCTTTGAAGAGTAAGTAGACAGCCTTGGTACTTCCGAGACTTCTTCGTCCTGTCCTTCTTCGAACTGCAAAAACTTGAAACCGTGGCCTCCTTTGAAGACTCTTATGTCCATAAGGAGCTTCAATGCTGGTGTTGACTTGGGTCTTCCCTACGACGATTCCCTTTGTGACCAATCCACTCAAAACGGGTAAAAAGAACAGCGGCAATTCACAATCATTGCATTTGTGAAGTCAGTAACACGGTTGTGAAGTGAATCTGGATTCCCCATTTGACTTTGCTTGGCAGAAGGTCGTGAAAGCGGATCACGTGACCGTCCCCCAGGAGGCTGCAACCGTCATAATTATGAACCACTTGCCAAGCGTCCGAATTTTGATCACGTCACCATGGGGATGATAATAATAATAATGATAAAGTTGGAAGGGACCTTGGAGGTCATCTAGTCCAACCCCCTGCTCAAATGGCTGTCCAGTTTCTTCTTAAAAACTTCCAGTGTTGGCGCGTTCACCGCTTCTGGAGGCAGGTTGTTCCACTGGTTAATTGTCAGGAAGTTTCTCCTTAGTTCTAGGTTGCTTCTCTCTTTGGTTAGTTTCCACCCGCTGCTTCTTGTCCTGCCTTCAGGCGCTTTGGAGAATAGCTTGACTGCCTCTTCTTTGGGGCAGCCCCTGAGATATTGGAAGACTGCCATCATGTCCCCCCTCCTCCTTCTCTTCATTAAACTAGACATCCCCAATTCCAGCAACCGTTCCTTATATGTTTTAGCCTCCAGTCCCCTAATCATCTTTGTTGCTCTTCTCTGTACTCTTTCTAGAGTCTCAACATCTTTTTTACATCGTGGTGACCAAAACTGGATGTGACGGTTAAGTGTGAAAAATGGTCATAAGTCCCTTTTTTCAGTGCCGTTGTAACTTTGAACAGTCACTAAATGGACGGTGGTAACGCGAGGACTACCTGTACGGGGAACCCTTGACTTACAAACATTCGCTTAGTGTCTGTCTGGAATTACAACGGCACTAAAAAAAGTGACTGAGGACCGTTTTTCATACTTAACGGCCGTTGCAGCATCCCCACGGTCACGTGATCAAAATTCAGACGCTTGGCAACTGACTCGTATTCATGACGGTCGCAGTGCTCTGGGGAGGTCACGTGGTTCCCTTTTGCAACCTTCTGACCAGCAAAGTCAATGGAGGAAACCGGATTTCACGATTCATTTAACAACTGCAGCGATTCACTTAATAACTGTGGCAAGAAAAGTTGTAAAATGGGACACAGCTCACTTAAGAACCGTCTCGATTACGCAACAGAAACTTTGGGCTCAATTGCAGTCGTAAGTCGAGGACTGCCTGCGTTTGGCGGCCCATTCTCCTGACAACCGGGACACCGCCTTACCTGAGGCCCCCCGTAGACAAAGAGCACCATGGGATGCTTCTTCCCAGGCTGGAGGTCGTGCGGCTTGTACACCATCCCGTAGAGTTCGACGTCGGACTGCGTGCGGAAATGAAAGATCTCGGGGGGGACGTAATCAGCAGGACAGCCTGCAAAACACGGGAAGCAGAGGGGAGGGGGTGAGAGTCACGCCGGTCATGCTCACACGGCGCCCCCTTCTCACCAGCGAAGATGGTCCTGTTGTGATTCCTCACCAGCCAGTGGACCCGGCAGCTGAGTCTGGGGAATCAGAAGAGGAGGAGGAGGAGGAGGAAGGGTCTGGAGGGACATCAGAGTCAGAGGAAGGCTCTGAGGAACTCCAAGAATTGGACAAGAAGCCTGGCCTCTCTACTCGCGCTCAGGCTGAGTCACAGCTGTGTTCCAGTAGACTGTGCTGGGAGTCCGAGTTGGACAGTGATGAATCACAGCTGGGAGATATCCAGGATGCAAAAGAAGCGAGTAGGACAGAGGAATGCAATGGGGCGGCTTCAAAGACAAAGGAGAAGGCATTAGGAAGCCACGCCTGGGCTGCATAATAAAAGGGAAGGTGTGGGAGGTGCTGGTCGCCAAAGGCAACCGTTTGTGTTAAGGAATCAAGTTTGTGTGAACTGTGTTTTGTTTGCCTTTGGACATTTTACTCAGGTCTGTGAATAATAAAAGGGGGTTGGTTTTTTCCTGCGGTTCCAGCCCACTTGTTGGAAGAGGGGTTTCTCCTTGTGAGCGTAACAAGGACTCAAGTAGGCTGGGACAGAACAGATCCAACAAACCACAGTTACAGCAGAAACGGAAGAGCGAGAACAGCAGAGCCTTCCCTTTATACAAAGGCTCTTAAAGAGACACAGACCCTGCTGAGTCATTCTCAGATCCGGTCCTCCTGCCGGGTGTCTCTGGGAATGGTCCTGCTTAGTAAAACAGGTCGTTTCTTGTTGTGGAATTAAAAATAAAACGTAGCTTCTGAATACAGGGAGTCCTCGACGTACGACCGCAATGGAGCCCGGAATTGTTTATCTTAAATTTGGTTCAGTGAGGTTTGCCCCATCGGGTGATTTTTTTTTCCTTGCCACTTTTGTTAAGTGGATCGATGCGGTTGTCAAATTAGTCACACGGTTGTGAAGTGAATCTGGGGCACTGGATTTTGCAAAATGTGATCGCGTGACTCTGGAGGGGGGGCACTGCAGCCATCGTAAGTACAAACCAGCTGTCAAGCATCTGAATGCAAATCGTGTGACTGTGGGGAGGTTACCACGGTCGCAAGCGTGAAAAACGGGCACCAGTCACTTTCTTCAGTGCCGTCGCAACTTTGAACGGTCACTAAATGAACTGTTGTAAGTTGAGGACCACCTGTATTCTGCGAGCATGGAGAGAACGAACTCCCAAGGGAGACGAAGACACGGGCTCTTCGACCCAAAATCCTAGAGTGGTTCTCCCAATACAGGCAGTCCTCGACTTGTAACAGTTCATTTAGTGACCGTTCAAAGTTACAACGGCACTGAAAAGAAGGATTTATGACCGTTTTTCACACTTACGACCGTTGCACTATCCCTGTGGTCACGTGATCAAAATTCAGATGCTTGGCAACTGACTCGTATTTATGACGGTCGCAGTGACCTGGGGTCACGTGATCCCCCTTTTGCGACCTTCTGACAAGCAAAGTCAATGGGGGAAGCCAGATTCACTTAACCACCCGTGTCACTAACTTAACAGCTGCAGTGATTCACTTAACAACCGTGGCGTGGAAGGTTGTAAAATGAGGCAAAACCCATTTAGCCAAGGTTTCACTTAGCCACAAACATTTTTGGGCTCAACTATGGTCGAGGACTACCTGTCATACTGCCACGGAAAAGGGCCTTCAGGAGGGTGGGGGTGGCCCCTTCCTTATGGAACATTGTTCCCCTGAACTAGGGACGGCCTGCGTGCTGCTGCTTTTCTATAAGACCCCCAAAACATGGTGTTGCCAGCGAGCCTCGGGGTGACATAGATGGAGTCCATCGAGTGGCTGATTTGTTTGTTGCTGTCACAGGGTTTGTGTGTGTATAAAAGAGAGAGGGGGGGGTAACAGACAGAGAGAGAGACAGAGACAGACAGACAGAGACACAGAGAGAGAGAGACAGACAGAGACAGACAAACAGACAGGCAGAGAGACAGAGACACACGGAGAGATACAGAGACACAAACAGACAGAGACAGACAGACAGAGAGACACAGAGAGAGAGACAGACAGAGGCAGGCAGAGCGAGAGACAGAGAAGTAGACAGAGAGAGAGACAGAGAGAAACAGAGACAGACAGTCAGAGAGACAGAAAGAGATAGACACAGAGATAGACAAGAGACAGAGGCAGAGAGACAGACACAGAGACAGACAAACAGTCAGAGAGATAGACAGAGATAGATAGACAGAGACACACACAGAGAAACACAGACAGACACACAGACAGAGACAGAGATAGGTAGAGACAGAGCAAGAGACAGACAGACAAACAGAGACAGAGTCAGAGACACACAGAAAGAGACACACAGACAGACACAGACACACACAGAGAGAGAGAGAGAGAGAGAGAGAGAGAGAGAGAGAGAGAGAGATGGGCTTTTTATGTGCCAAATTTTTAAGCCAGAGTCACCGATGTCTGAGTTGGGTGGCGATATATATTTAATAAATTAATTAATGTATGTCTGTCAAGAACGAAGGGTGGGGCCGAACCAGCCAATCCCAAATTCTCCCCCCTGCCCCCCCGTTCCACAGAGAAGTTGGCCCACCCCTTATTCCTAAGATCTCAAGGCAGAGCTTGGCCCCCTCTGTGTGGCTGGCCCCAACGTCGGTGCCCGTGGCTGAATTCAGACGCCCGGCCCAATTTTACTCACTGGCAGCTTCCATCATGCTGGCCCAAAACTTTGGCTGCTTGTGGAGGGGGTCTTCGTCGGAGCCGCTGAGCTTGTAAACGTGCACACAGGGAGGGGTCCTGACGCTACTGTAGTGACTGATGAACATATCGAAGTTCTGCGGGAAAGGATGAAGATCAGGAGAGCGTTCGGCATCCAGACCAAGCAGGGGGGGGTCCAAACCTGGCGACTTTTAAAGACTTTTGGACTTCAACTCCTAGAATACACCAGAACTTTCAATACCCAGAATACCCTGCAGCCCGAACTCAAAAAAGGATCAGGTAGCTGGTGATACATCAGCCTATTCTGGAAAGAATTTGCTGGTCAGGATACAGGCGGTCCTCAAGTTACGACAGCTCTTTCAGTGACCAAAGTTAACAACAGCACTGGAAAAAGCGACGGGTGTTCATTTTTCACACTTTACGACCGTTGCGGCATTCCTAGGGTCACGGGATCGAAACTGGCAACTGACTCATATTTACGAGGGTTGCAACGTCCCCAGGTTACCTGATCCTCTTTGGCCAAGTCAAAGGGGAAGCCAGATTCATTTAACGGCCGTGTTATTAACTTAACAGCTACAGTGATTGGCTTAAAAACGGCGACGGGAAAGAACGTAAAATGGGGCAAAGCTCGCTTAACAACTGTCTCGCTTAGCAACGGAAATTTTGGGCTCAAGTGTGAGGACTACCTGTAACGATAAAGACTCCAACAGGGTGTATTTGGGCCCTTGGTTGATCTGGACCACTCCCTCTTCTCTTCCCCAATTAAATGCTCCAACACTGGAAGTTTTTAAGAAGAGACTGGACAGCCATTTGTCTGGAATGGTGTAGGGTTTCCTGCCTGAGCAGGGGGTTGGACTTGATGACCTCCAAGGTCCCTTCCAACTTTATTTTTATTATTATTATTATTATTATTATTATTATTATTATTATTATTATTATTATTATTGAGCAGTTGGGAATTTTTATTTTTCTCTTTCTTTCTTTCTTTCTTTTTCTTTCTCTCTCTCTCTTTCTTTTTTTTGTAATTGCCAGCCACGTTACAAGTGGACCATTTCTCCTCTGCCCCCATAACTCCAAGTTGGAGAAGACTTCCAGTTAGAGACTCAGAGGCTACTCTTAGTTCACTCAGGGCTAGTCTTAGTCACCAGAGACTCTCGAGACATCGTGGAATGAATATGGACACCTGCCCATAGAAGCGTAGCCCTGCCAGGATGATCCCAAAAGCTGCTTTTTTTTCTCTCTCTCCCCCAAAAGGCGACTGGACTATCTTGGTTTTTCCTTGAAGACCTTTCGCCTCTCGTCCGAGAAGCTTCTTCAGTTCTGACTGAAACGTCTTCCGAGGAAAAACCAAGAAAGTACAGTTGCCTTTTGAGGGAAGAAAAAAAAAAAAGCACCTTTGGGATATCAATATCTCAGGGGCTGCCCCAAAGAAGAGGGAGTCAAGCTATTCTCCAAAGCGCCGGAAGGCAGGACAAGAAGCAACAGATGGAAACTAACCAAGGAGAGAAGCAACCTAGAACTAAGGAGAAACTTCCTGACAGTTAGAACAATTAACCAGTGGAACAACCTGCCTCCAGAAGTGGTGAATGCTCCAACACTGGAAGTCTTTAAGAAGAGACTGGACAGCCATTTGTCCGAAACAGTACAGGGTTTCCTGCCTGAGCAGGGGGTTGGACTAGATGACCTCCTAGGTGCCTTCCAACTTTATTATTATTATTATTATATTATTATTATTATTATTATTATTATTATTATTATTGCTATTATTATTATTATTATTATTATTATTATTATTATTATTATTATTATTATTATTATTACTATTACTACTACTACTATTATTAATCATCGCACAGTCAGCCAGATGTTCAGATTGGATTTGGCATTTTTGTCTACCTATCGAGTCCTTACCAAGGACCTGGGATAGGCAGATGTGGATGTTTGAGGGTATTACAGATCTCGTCGCAGGATGGAAGCGGTTCCTAGTAAGGCCGCCTTTTGCAATTGACTAATGGCGAATTTGTCAATGCCAATGGTGCTCAAGTGGTGCTCCAGTTTTGGGATTGCACCCAAGGTGCCTATGACTATTGGAACTACCCTTGCTTGCCTTTGCCACAGTCTTTCTATTTCTATTTGTAGCTCTTTGTATTTTGTGATCTTCTCCAGTTCTTTCTCGTCTATTCTGCTGTCTCCAGGCACTGCCACGTCCAGAAGTTGTGAATGCTCCAACCCTGGAAGTTTTTAAGAAGAGACTGGACAGCCATTTGTCTGAAATGGTATAGGGTTTCCTGCCTGAGCAGGGGGTTGGACTAGATGACCTCTAAGGTCCCTTCCAACTTTATTATTATTATTATTATTATTATTGATCATTGCACAGTCAGCCAGACGTTCAGACTGGATTTGGCATTTTTGTCCACTTATCGAGTCCTTACCAAGGACCTGGGATGGGCAGATGTGGATGTTTGATGGTATTACAGATATCGTATTATTATTATTATTATTATTATTATTATTATTATTATTATTATTATTATTATTATTATTATTAATCATCCATAACCTGGATGACTGAGAAACTCCAGACATCTACCAGGGGATGAGGTGGGTTTCATTTTAACCTGGATGGACCGGCTGCAAGTGTTCGGTCTTCAGACCCGCGGAAACGGACCTGACTCATGGAGCAGCTGTGGGAGAAGCCCAGGGTGGTGAGCCGCACGACCTCGCCAGGAGATTCGTAGCTGACCACGTAGAGATGGTGTTCCAACGGGGTATCCTTCGTGCCCTGGAAATACACCAGCTTCGTTTCTTCGTTGACCCAAATCTGGAGAGGCAAAAGAGACAAGTGTCAACGTCCAGCTCGAGGATCCAAATAAATTGCCACGTTCCTCCTGTTTCCGAAAATCTTACCGTTTATTGAACACAAGGCATGGTCCTGTCGAAGCAAAACTAACTCTGAGGTTCCCACGCACCAACTCATAGAATTAAACAATAATTTCTCCGGCCTAACCCCTCCCCTCTCATCTAGTCTCTGTTACGGGAACCGTCTGCTTCTCCTCCACACCCGCTGCAGTGTCCTTGGAAAGGTTTCAGGCTCTCACAGGTCTTCAGAGGAATCATAAAGGTTTCGTTTCTCCATCTAAACACTTCTAAAGCAACACCTCACTCACACACACACACACACACACACACACACACACACCGCAAATGGCAAGTCGAAACGAAGAGGCACGTCGCTTTCCAAGTTTCGTGCTTGACGGACAGAGAGAGAGAGAGGATGGGAGGGGCAGAGCGCACGTGGGAAACTGCTTGGAGAGTCAGAATTGTGAGAGTTCATTTCAGCTACACACCCTTAGCTTCGAAGGTTATCGGCCCAGTTGGGTTGAAAAGGGCAGCGGGGGTGTCATCTTTAAAGTTCTGAGCCAGCTATCATTCTGACTGTTTTGAACCTGACCTGCAGACGCTTAGTTGCAAAAAAGATCCCAGAGTCTGCATATTAAGTATATGAATAAATCCTGCAATTAACAGTATATTCTGCCCAGGGTAACCTTTTCAGCAAAAGAAAATCTTACCGGTTGGAAAAAACTGCTCGGGTAAAACAGCATTTGTGTGTCTGTGTATTTGGGAGCCTTTGAGTCGGTTTTTGACTCCTGGGGACTGCCTGAACAAGTCCCTGCAGTTGTCTTGACAAGGGTTTTTTTTGTTTTGTTTTTTTAAAGGGATTTGCCATTGCCTCCTTCCTCGGGCTGAGAGAAAGTGACTGGTCCAGCCGGCTTTCATGTCTAAGGTAGGACTAGAACTCACCGTCGCCTGGTGACTGGCCCAAAGTCACCCAGCTGGCTTGCATGACTAAGGTAGGATTAGAACTCACCGTCTCCTGGTGATTGGCCCAAAGTCACCCAGCCGGCTTTCATGTCTAAGGCGGGACTAGAACTCACTGTCTCCTGGTGATTGGCCCAAAGTCACCCAGCCGGCTTTCATGTCTAAGGCGGGACTAGAACTCACTGTCTCCTGGTGATTGGCCCAAAGTCACCCAGCTGGCTTTCCTGCCTAAGGCGGGACTAGAATTCAGAGATTCCTGGTATCTATCCTGGTGCCTTAACCACTACACCAAACCACCTCTCTGATTCCTGCAGCAGGAAACTATCAATCAGGAACCAGGGAAGAGATGGCAAAGGCCTGAAATGGCGTTTTCACTGGGCGCGCAAGAGACCTCGTACCTTGTATCCATGTCGGGCCAAAACTTCCCATTCTCCACTCGTGAGGGCCGCTTCTTCCTTCAGAGGGCATTTGAAGTCACCTGAAAAGACAGAAGAGAGTCGGTGGCCCAATTCCACAGCTGCTCCCTGGAATCAGCTGTGAGGACAATGCACCAGCCATAATTGGCTGGGCTACAGCTCCCATCACCTCGTACCTAAACGTTTGAAGGCCTATGGAGACCTCTGGGTTTGCCTTGCCTTCAATCAGGGGTAGGCCACCTTGGCTCTTTTAGGACTCGTGGACTTCAACTCCCAGCATTCCTGAGCCAGCCACGCTGAGGGGAAAGGGAGAGGTTTCCAAGCTGAGCCATGCCGGCTCAGGAATTCTGGGAGTTGGAGTCCATGAGTCATAAAAGAGCCAAGGTTGCCTACCCATTCTAGGCCAACCCCCTGCTCAGATAGGAAGCCCTATACCAGGGGTAGGCAACCTTGGCTCTTTTATGACTCGTGGACTTCAACTCCCAGAATTCCTGAGCCAGCATGGCTCAGCTTGGAAACCTCTCCATTTCCCCTCAGCATGGCTGGCTCAGGAATGCTGGGAGTTGAAGTCCACGAGTCCTAAAAGAGCCAAGGTTGCCTACCCCTGGCCTAGGCCTAGGCCGCTTTATGACTTGTGGACTTCAACTCCCAGAATTCCTGAGCCAGCCATGCTGAGGGGAAAGGGAGAGGTTTCCAAACTGAGCCATGCCGGCTCAGGAATTCTGGGAGTTGAAGTCCACGAGTCCTAAAAGAGCCAAGGTTGCCGACCCCTGCCTTAAATGAAGCGGAAGGGAGCAGAACACTTGGGAGTGTCGTCTTCCCCTTTGTGGCCTCCTTAAGAGTGTCCTTACAACAAGAGAGGATGCTCTGGTCTAAAATGAAGTGGGAACACGTCCCATTTTGTTTTTTTCTGAAAGGAGCAGCTCTTGGTGGTCTCTGAGCTTGGCTGTCTTCTTGCAGACGTTTCATGACCCAGCTAGATAACATCATCAGTGCTAGAAGGGGGTGAAGTTGGAGGAGGAGGAGGAGGATGACAGTTGGTCCTTAGTGCTCTCTGACGTGCTTGTTTTCTTGCAGACATTTCATGACCCAGCTAGGTAACATCATCAGTGCAAGAAGGGAGTGAGGTTAGTGAGGAGGAGGATGGCTGTGGGATATTATTATTATTATTATTATTATTATTATTATTATTATTATTATTATTATTATTAATTTAAATTTATATACCGCCCTATCTCAGGGCGGTGAACAGGTGATAATAAAAATCACAATAAATATTAAATAAAAATACTTGGTGCTCTCTGAGCTTAGTGGTTTTCTTGGCAGATGTTTCATGACCCAGGTAGGTAACATCATCAGTGGAAGAAGGGAGTGGGGTTAGTGAGGAGGAGGAGGATGGCTGTGGGATACTTGGTGCATTCTGAGCTTGGTGGTTTCCTTGCAGACGTCTTATGACCTAACTGTGTAACATCATCAGTGTAGGAGGAATGTGGGTCTTTCAGGTTTTTTTTTAAAAAATTTTTATTAAGTTTTATAAAGGTTGGGGAAAAACGGGATCAATATAGGTAGTGGGATTCAGGGTGGGGTTCAGGGATGGGGTTGGGAATAGGGGTGGGTATAACAATGGGGTTGCCCCCAATAATATTCCAAGCTTTAGCAAGCAGACTGTTGTCCGGATACAGAAATTCAGTGGGAATAGTTAATATAATAATAAGTAGCTGTGGTCAACAAAGATAGCAATAATTATAGAGCATGTCGATTAGTCAATAAACATCAATCATCTTAATAAATTTCACAATCATTTCTCGCTAACTCGTTTTGCTAACCATTGGTTAAAAATTTTCCCATGTTTTAAAATAAACCGAGTCTTCTTTCTCTTTAATCTCTAGAGTTAGTCTGTCCATTTCTGCACATTCTAAGATTTTCCTAATTATGATCTCATCAGGTGGTTACATTTTCATTTTTCCAGTATTGGGCAAATGCTATTCTCGCAGCTGTCAATATATGTCAGATTAAATACTCATTCTCTTTCCCATAGTTAGATCCTAGTATTCCTAACAAAAACCTGGCTTAAAATCTATCTGTATTTTAGTCATCTTTTCCAGCCATGTATGAATCTTAAACCAAAATTTCTTTGCACTAGGACAGGGGTAGGCAACCTTGGCTCTTTTATGACTCGTGGACTTCAACTCCCAGAATTCCTGAGCCAGCATGGCTCAGCTTGGAAACCTCTCCATTTCTCCTCAGCATGGCTGGCTCAGGAATTCTGGGAGTTGAAGTCCACGAGTCATAAAAGAGCCGAGGTTGCCTACCCCTGCACTAGGACATACCGACCAGATATGGTAATAAATACCTGGCTTTTGTTTACATTTCCAACAATTATTCGAAACATTTTTAAACATTTTCGCTAGCCTTACTGGTGCCATTGAGGAGGAATGTGGCTCTTTGCCAGTCTCTGAGCGTGCAACGTTTCACGACCCAACTAGGTAACCTCATCAGTGCTAGAAGGGAGCGGGGTTGGCTTTCTTTTCGTGTCCCGGGAATCGGCAGAGGGAGGAGGCCCAAGCGCGCCCAGCTCTCACCTTTGCTAGGCACGTACGGCTGAGTCCAGTCGTACATCTTGCGCTGCAGGATGGCTGTGACTCTGTACAGGTGGCAGAAGCCCGTCTTGCACTCGTTCGCTCGGAGGAAAGTCAGCTCTTCCTCTTCCTCCTCGGACTGGGCGAAGGGGTAGAAGATGTCGTGGACCTAGCCGGGAGGCAAAAACGGCAGAAGAGGCTAAGGACCCATTCCGCTCACAACAGGCAGCAATCGGGGAAGGGGGGGGACAACAGTTGTTGGGTGAGTTTTGCCCCAGGTTACGACCTTTCTTGCCATAGTTGTTAAGTGAATCAGTGTAAAAAAGAGGCTGAGACTCTAGAAAGAGTACAGAGAAGAGCAACAAACATGATTAGGGGACTGGAGGCTAAAACATATAAGGAACGGTTGCTGGAATTGGGTATGTCTAGTTTAATGAAGAGAAGGACGAGGGGGGACAGGATAGCAGTGTTCCAATATCTCAGGGGCTGCCCCAAAGAAGAGGGAGTCAAGCTATTTTCCAAAGTGCTCGAAGGCAGGACAAGAAGCAACGGGTGGAAACTGACCAAGGAGAGAAGCAACCTGGAACTAAGGAGAAACTTCCTGACAGTGAGAACAATTAACCAGTGGAACTACTTGCCATCAGAAGCGGTGAATGCTCCAACACTGGAAGTCTTTAAGAAGAGACTGGACAGCCATTTGTCTGAAATGGTATAGGGTTTCCTGCCTGAGCAGGGGGTTGGACTAGATGACCTCCAAGGTCCCTTCCAACTTTACTACTATTATTATTATTATCTTTTATTCATTAGACATGAACCTCAGTCAACTGAACATTCAAATTGGCTGGCGCTGATGATTGACACGGGTTGTTATCAGCATCCTAGGTGTCAACCAGGTACCTCCTTAAAATGTAAGATGTTCCGAGTAGCGCAGTTTTTTGTAACATTGTAACATCATCATCATCATCATCATCATCATCATCATTATTAATCAAGGAGAGAAGCAACCTAGAACTAAGGAGAAACTTCCTGACAGTGAGAACAATTAACCAGTGGAACAACCTGCCTCCAGAAGCGGTGAATGCACCAACACTGGAAGTTTTTAAGAAGAGACTGGACAGCCATTTGTCTGAAATGGTATAGGGTCTCCTGCCTGAGCAGGGGGTTGGACTAGATGACCTCCAAGGTCTCTTCCAACTTTGTTGTTGTTATTATTATTGCACTTGTTAAGTGAGTCACACGATTGTTAAATGAGTCTTGCTTCACTCGGCTTCTCAAGACACAGAAAGAATGGGAAGCATCAGAAAATCTGGGGGGCGGTGGGGGGAGTTATACGTGAGAAAAAGCCCCGTATCTGAGCTCAGCTTACGTTGATCCAGACATTGGTGACTTCTTCGTAGACGATGAAGGGATGGGTGTTCTCCGGCACGGCTTTGGCAAATTCCAGGCGCTGTTCCTCGTTTTCCGGGACCGGGATGAAGAGGGCGGGAGGGAAGAGGACCAGCTGGAGCTGCTGCTGAGGTCTGTCTAGGAACATGGCCCATGCGCTGCGGGGAAGCGGGAGAGGGAAGGAAAAGAAAGATTGGTGTGCAGGAAAGCCAGGGGGAGCAACTGCAGACTAAACCTTGGGAACACGGCTGAGTAATGCTGGGAAGAATTAGGGGAGTCTCCCAACTCGGCACCTTTAAGACTTTGTGGACTTCAACTCCCAGAGTTCCTCAGCCAGCTATGGCTCGTTGAGGAACTCTGGGAGTTGAAGTCCACGAGTCTTAAAAGGTGCCAAGTTCGGAGACCCCTGCCGTAAACCAAACTCGGGGTTTAGTTCTCAAATTCCTCTGGCACAACTTTTCCTGTCTCTCTCTTTTTTTTAAATTTCAATTTTTCCCATCTTTAGTCACTAGCGTCTGAAATTCAAAAGCCAGACAAGCTTGGGAGTAGGGCAGGATGGAGAAGCCACAGATCCCAGGAAACCCTTGATCAAGACACCCCAAATATTGATAAGGGAGAATATTTGTAGCTCATGGTTGAAATGAGGGCTCCTTGGTGCTTTCTGAGCTGGGTGGTTTTCTTGCAGATCTTTCATTATCCAACTAGGTAACATCATCGGTGCTAGAAGGGAGTGGGGTGTGCAGAGGAGAGGGGGATGAGAAGGAGAAGGAGGAGAAGAAGGAGGAGGAGGAGGGGGGGAGAAGGGGAAGAAAAAGAAGAAAAAGAAGAGGAGGAGGAAGAGAAGATAAAGAAGAAGAAGGAGGAGAAGTTGAAGAAGAAAAAGAAGAGGAGGAGGAGGAGGAGGAGGAGGAGGAGGAGGAGGAGGAGACGATGAATGTGGGTTCCTTGCTGCTTTCCTTGCAGATCTTTCATTATCCAACTAGGTAACATCATCAGTGCTGGAAGGGAATGGGGTGTGCAGAGGAAGAGGAGGAGGAGGAAGAGGAGGAGAAGATGAAGGAGGAGGAGGAGGAGGAAGAGGAGAAGAAGAAGAAGGAGGAGGAGGAGGGGAGGGGGAGAAGGGGAAGAAGGAGGAGGAGAAGTTGAAGAAGAAAAAGAAGAGGAGGAGGAGGAGGAGGAGACAACGATGAATGTGGGTTCCTTGCTGCTTTCCTTGCAGATCTTTCATTATCCAACTAGGTAACATCATCAGTGCTGGAAGGGAATGGGGTGTTCAGAGGAGGAGGATTGTGGGGTCTTGGTTGTCTCTGAGCTTTTCTTGCAGATGTTTCACGACCCAATTAAGTAACATCAGTGCTAGTCCTCTTATTAACCCTACTTTGGATAATGAAACATCTGCAAAAAAGCCCGCCAAGCTCAGAGAGCACCAAGGACCCCTCACTCAGATATTGATCAAAATGCGCAAACACTCTTAATCTGGGATAAGGTAGCTTAGCTGTCTCCACCTCAACTACACAGATACTTACTATTTGCCATCTCGGGTCCAACCAGCTCGCGCAATGTACTCCACGTTGGGGAACATGGTAGCAAAGGGGTGCACCAGCTCCATGTCGCGGGCATGCATGATCTGCCAATATTCAGGGAGAAGGGAAAGAGATTGAAAGTGTAACTGGAGAAAGTTTTGTAGATGGCAAAATTTACACGCCTCTGCCAGGAAAAGTATCCCCAAAGCAGAAACAATATGCCCATTTGCATCAGGGTTGGGTAGCTTGTATAAATCGAACTTAATTAAATGACAATTAAAGTAAATTACTTTTTAAAAAAAAAATTTTTTTAATTGAAACGATAACTTCCTTTTTATTCATTCATTTATTGATGAACGCACTTTCATTTTTATTTGGTTCTCTTGCGAAGTTGCTTTTTTATAAGCCATCCAGCCCCGTTAACTACTTTGGGCGGCACAAAATAGACCATTAAAAACATAAGCAATTAAAATAATAAAGGACAGGATGGAAATGAATAAATTCCAGCCAAGAAAGGAAAACTCAATACAGTAAAAAAAAAAAAAACATCTAGAGAAAAACAATTGTCATCATCCCGATAGTTGGACTTAATTTTATTTAATGATATAATTTTTTTATTTTTAAAAAAAAGAAAATTGAAGATTTCCCCTAACAAATTAACCAAATGAGAACTGAGGCTGTTTTGGGGCTTGGTTTGTTTGTTTCATTTTTAAATGACACAAGCAGAGTTACAGGCCTAATTTTCTCCCTAAAACACACTGAAACAGCCGGGGAGACAAGGCAGAATATACAACCATATTTCCCCCAAAATAAGACTGGGTCTTATAAATTGGGTATGTCTAGTTTAATGAATTGGGAATTGGGGATGTCTCGTTTAATGAAGAGAAGGACGAGGGGGACAGGATAGCAGCCTTCCGGTATCTCAGGGGCTGCCCCAAAGAAGAGGCAGTCAAGCTATTCTCCAAAGCGCCTGAAGGCAGGACAAGAAGCAACGGGTGGAAACTGATCATAAAAATGAAAGAGAAAGAAGATTCAGAATACTTTAGAATAGCGGTTTAATAATAGGTTTATTTTGATAAAAATTATTATGTATTGGAATGGAAAAAAATTTGGCTTTTTAGATTTGCATGGTTTCAATAATTATGTGAGTGTTTTAAATTAGTAAGATGACCTTTCTGTATGATAACATAAAAGTGATAAGTCATGACAATCAATTGGATTGGATGAAATTTGAATTTTGTTTAATGAATTGAAATGATTTAAGGTTTAACATTATTTTGTTATTTTAAAGAGATTGATCAATTGTGGGATTATATATGTATAGGGTAGATTAATATTTTATTTTAACTATGATATCTATTGTGTAGTGGAAGAAGAAATAAATGAGATTGGTGATAAAATGAGGGAGGTGAGAGATTAAGAATTAGAATATATTTGGAAGAGATACCTGAATTGATAACTTGTTGATTTAAAGTTAAATTTGATTATGGTAATTGTAAACTGACAAAGTTTTTAAACAGGTTTAGCAGTAATAGAAATTTAAATTAGAAATGGAATATTTCAAACGTACTATGCTAGTTGAGGAAAATAGAGAGGGGACAGTGAATGTTCTGAGTTGAGTTGTTTATATATGTTTTCACTTTTGAATGTTTGATTACCCAAACGCCACGGTGTGTCCTGAGTACTTTTTCTTAAGAATTAAAAAACTAAAAATTAAAAATAAAATGTGTTAAAAAAAGAAAAGAATAGCAGTCTTCAAACTTGGCTCTTTTATGACTTGTGGACTTCAACTCCCAGAATTCCTCAGCCAGGCACAAGTCATTAAAGGGCCAGGTTTGAAGACCCCTGGCCTAAGATAAAAGTATAAAAATCAAAGCTTCCATACCGGAGCCTAAAGAGTTGGACTCACCTTTCCTTGGCTGTCGGTTTGAAACTCTGCCAGTTTTAGTGCGATCTTGGGATTTTTGCTACCTGAAATGGACGTAAAATAAAAGAGATGCAAAATACAGTGAAATTTTAACATCTGCATCCAGTTGGTCCCCCCCCCCCCCGCATGAGGGAAAAAAATCAGTTTTATTCACTTAGGTTAATTTCTTTGCACCTGACCGGGGGGGGGGGGAGAGCTACGTAGATAATCCAATTATATTGACAATTTTGTCTGGTGCCCTAGGCAGTGTTTGAACTGTATGCTCCTCTCTCTCACAGTGGTTAGTAAGGGTGCCACCATGGAAAAACCGTGATTAGATTACTCCAAATTGATTAGGATCACAGAAAGGCAAAAAACAAAAAAGGAAGATGCTGAGACTCTAGAAAGATTGCAGAGAAGAGAGCAACAAAGGGGATTGGAGCATAAAACATACAAAGAATGGTTGCTGGAATTGGGTATGTCTAGTTTAATGAAGAGAAGGACGAGGGGGACAGGATAGTTTTGGGGCTTGGTTTGTTTGTTTGTTTGTTTCATTTTTAAATGACACAAGCAGAGTTACAGGCCTAATTTTCTCCCTAAAACACACTGAAACAGCCGGGGAGACAAGGCAGCATACAGAACCATATTTCCACCAAAATAAGGCTGGGTCTTATAAATTGGATATGTCTAGTTTAATGAATTGGGAATTGGGGATGTCTCGTTTAATGAAGAGAAGGACGAGGGGGGACATGATAGCAGTCTTCCAGTATCTCAGGGGCTGCCCCAAAGAAGAGGGAGTCAAGCCATTCTCCAAAGCACCTGAAGGCAGGACAAGAAGCAACGGGTGGAAAGTAACCAAGGAGAGAAGCAACTTAGAACTAAAGAGAAATTTCCTGACAGTGAGAACAATTAACCAGTGGGACAACCTGCCTCCAGAATCTGTGAATGCTCCAACACTGAACGTTTTTAAGAAGAGACTGGACAGCCATTTGTCTGAAATGGTATAGGGCTTCCTGCCTGAGCAGGGGGATGGACTAGATGACCTCCAAGGTCCCTTCTAAGCCTTTTATTCTATGTTCTATATGTCAGTCTGCATATAGACTGCATATGGACATATGGAGGAGGTCTCTGCTAGCTCTGTTGGGAATACCTGCCACTGTTTTCTCCTTCCATCATCCCCCACTGACCTGTTCTGGGATACCGGTATGTGTCCGTTTTCCGTTCTTCAAGGGCCGGGGAAGGGACGTGAATCACCTCCACCTCAGACTCATCCACTTCCTCGTACAGAATTCGCAAGGTCTTCCAGCCTTCGGGTCCTAAATGGAAAGCAGGCGGGTAGAAGGACGGAAGGGAGGTTAATAGATAAGAGAAGGTAAACCTTATTGTCATTTTTTTTTCTGTGTACAGAATGGAACACATTAAAACGAAATTCTGATGCCTGCTCTCGAAATATATTTACATACACACTCACGCCCGTATATTATGTATATATACATATATCATCATACATACATATATATTTATATATACATACATGTGTGTGTGTGTGTGTATTAATCACAGTCCATTTTAAATACATAGCGGGGGAAAAAGTCTTGAGAGTTAACGAGGTTGATACTATATGGTACAGGTAATCCTTGGCTTACAACGCTTCATATAATAATAATATAATAATAATAATACCACCACCAATAGTCATAGGCGCCTTGGGTGCAATCCCAAAACAACTGGAGCACCACTTGAACACCATCATCGGCATTGACAAATTCGCCATTAGTCAATTGCAAAAGGCGGCCTTACTAGGAACACGCTGCCCTCAGAGGTGTTCCTCCCATCCCAAAGACACGGTGCACCCTCTTTTCCAGCAGATTCAGACATTAATTGGAGAAGACAGCCGTTTAGAGAGGGCAGCCTGGAATACGTACCTTCTTGGCAAGATGTTGGACACCACCAGTACCCTGTAAACCGATCAAATTCTTCTTGGATGACAAAAGTGGCCACACCGGCTGACTTGGGGTCATCGAGCACACTGGATAAACCTGGAAAAAAAATGGTGACGCTCTTTATATCAAGTGTCTTAAAAACCCTCAGTTAATCTACCTAATATGAATAGAATCGAATCTAGAATAGAATAGAATAGAATCTTTATATAGAATAGAATAGAATAGAATAGAATACAGAGTTGGAAGGGATCTTGGAGGTCTTCTAGTCCAGCCCCCTGCTCAAGGAGGAGAACCTACACCGTCTCAGACAGGTGAATGTCTAGCCTCTTTTTAAAAACCTCCAGTGATTGAGCGCCCACGATTTCTGGTGGCAAGCTGTTCCACTGGTTGATTGTCCTCACTGTCAAGAAGTTTCTCCTTAATTCCAGGTTGCTTCTCTCTTTGATCAGCTTCCAACCATTGTTTCTCGTCCTTCCCTCTGGTGCTCTGGTGAACAGTCTGACCCCCTCTGCCTTGTGGCAGCCCCTCGGATAGTGGAATAACTGCTATCATGTCTCCCCCATTTCTTCTTTTCTTCAGACTGGCCCAGGGTTAGGCAACCTTGGCCCTTTTAAGATTCGTGGACTTCAGCTCCCAGAATTCCTGAGCCAGCCATGCTGAGGGGAAAGGGAGAGGTTTCCAAGCTGAGCCATGCTGGCTCAGGAATTCTGGGAGTTGAAGTCCACCAGTCATAAAAGAGCCAAACTATTCTATTCTATATTCTATATTCTATATTCTATATTCTATATTCTATATTCTATTCTATTCCAGTGGTGGCAAACCTATGGCACGCGTGCCAGAGGCGGCACTCAGAGCCCTCTCTGTGGGCATGCGCGCCATGCCCCAAAGATGGCAATCGTCCCTCTTCAACCAGCCACCCGCTAACCTGCCGAGGTCCCACGTGGTCTGATGCATCCCAGCACCCATGCGCTCGCTGGCCTCTGTGTGCAGGGGCCGATGGTGTCAGGCAGCAGCCGCCCCGGCCCCTGCCTCACCTTGCCCTGTGACAATGGCACCCCTGCCCTGCTTCGCCTCGCCTCTCCCTGCAGGACGAGCCTCCTGCCCACCGCCCCACCTGCCAGAGACCCCCTGGACCTCCCCCAACCCTGCCCGGCCCCCACAGGCGTCCCTCCCCACGAGCAACATTGAGGTGATCACGCCCACCTTGGCCACATCCACCCAGTCTGCCATGACCACCACGGCCACGCCCATCCAGTGGGCCACGCCCACCTGGCACCCGGCGATAAATACGTGGGTTTTGGGTTGCAGTTTGGGCACTCGGTCTCTAAAAGGTTCGCCATCACTGTAATCCAGTGGTTCTCAACCTTTTTAATGCCGCGACCCCAACCGGTCGTAAGTCGAGGACTAAACCGGTCGTAAGTCGAGGACTAAACCGGTCGTAAGTCGAGGACTAAACCAGTCGTAAGTCGAGGACTACCCAACCGATCGTAAGTCGAGGACTTTCCCTGCCCGGGAGCGCCGTGCATGCGTGGTTCCGCCCCCTGCGCCGGCCGAGGCGTAGCTGGCAAGCGGCAGAGACGGAGCAGGCCGACCACCAGCTGGCCCAGCCCAAGGGAGGTAAGGCACCCGCCGGAAAAGGGGGAAAAAATGGTGAACAAAAAAAATGGCAGACAGCCTTGCTTGGCGACCCCCATGAAATGGTCGATCGACCCCAAATGGGGTCCCGACCCACAGGCTGAGAACCACTGCTGTAATCTATTCTATATTCTATTCTATATTCTATTCTGTGATTCTTTTTCTATTCTATTCCATTCCGTTATAAACTGTTGTTAGCCACCCAGAGTTATCTATGGATGGATATACCATTTTCTAAATAAACAAAACGGTCCCCGGAAGGGCACAGAGAAACAGGCGCCATCCGGCACGAACTATTTTGTGCCTCCACCCGCTGAAACAAAACCCGCCGTTGCCTTCCGTGCGGGGAAACGCCCGAGCCGAGGCGGCGTACCTTTCTGGCAGAAGGTCAGGCGTCGTTCTTCCCCCGTCTCGATGTTGGCCACCCACAGGTCATTGCTGTTGATGAACGAGAAGAAGGAAGGGTCCGCTGAGCAGATTTTGGGGTCCATCCTGGGGCCCGAGCATTGCGTCTGGATTTCCAGCGGCTTCATAGGAGAGACCTGGAGCCGAAGGAATTGCCTTTGAATTAACCATTTACAGGTGCTCCTCGAGTTACAACCGTTCGTTTAACGACAGTGAAGTTTCAAAAAAAGTGAGTTACGACCGGTCCTTGCATTTGCAACCGTTAGGGCAGCCCCACGGTCACGTGATCAGAATCGGGGCACTTTTCAACAAGGTCTCCCACAATTGGAGCATTGGGGGGAGGCGTAGGTCACGTGACCGCCCACTGCGATCTTCCCAGCGGGCTTCCGACTAGCAAAGTGAATGGGGGACTTGTGTCGACGCTGCAAATACTGTATATTCTTGCTTTGACAATATGCAGAACTGTCTGGTATTTTTATAGTTAAATCAGGGGGAAAAAGAAAC
This sequence comes from Protobothrops mucrosquamatus, assembly GCF_001527695.2. Lineage (NCBI taxonomy): Eukaryota > Metazoa > Chordata > Lepidosauria > Squamata > Viperidae > Protobothrops > Protobothrops mucrosquamatus. The sequence continues at coordinate 44,523 of NW_015388711.1, forward strand.
CGGAAGTAAATCACATCTTCCAAGTTAATTGGAAGATGTGAACCATGACCCCAAAATAGGGGCGGAAAAAAATGCTTAGAATGTATGTGTAACGGAAAAGAATCCAGATCTAAGCATTTCCACCATGCCGTACTGACCTCTCTGTAACCTTAATAAATGCTTTTAGGAAAAAAATATGCCTGAAAGTTCTTTTAAGTGTTTCGTTAATCAGACACATGACAACTTGCTTAACAACTAATCTATTGATAAATGTAATAAATATGTTTTTACTTAGCTGTTATAATAAAAAACTATTAGCTTAAATATGAGATAGCAGACATCAAGAGAAAAAAACAGAGGAAGTATTTAATGTTGAAATAAAGAGAAATGTTGGTTACTAAATTTAAGACATTCGGAAATTAATAGAAAATTAACAAGAAGGTTATACTGTATTATTTATTAGTTGATGTAAGATGGCGAGAAATAGAATATACTCAAATAGATAAGACGTGTATCCTGAACATTAGATCTTGTGATGAATTGTGATAAAGGGAACTGGGGTTATTTAAAACTTGGAAATTATAAATATTAAATGTTAAATCTAAATATTAATGGGAAACTAAAAATGGGGAAAAACTAATTAGGACATTGATTGTCTACAAAGACTGAATGTTAAAATAACCAGGATATGTATACGCTAAAAATTATTGATAAATGTAAGAAAGTTATTTTTATTTAATTGATATAATAAGAATTGTATTAGTTTAAACATGAGACAGTAAATACTAAGGGGAAAAGAGAGGAAATATTTAATGTAGTACTTTGAGACTTGTACTAAAGATACTTGTATGTTATTGAATGATCGATTAACTCAGCCGCCACATGGCTTTTTAAATATTTAAATGTAAAATTAGAAAAATCAATAAAACTTTTTAAAATAAAAAAAAACACTAAGGGCAGTCCTTAACTTACAACCACAACTGAGCCCAAAATTTCTGCTGCTAAGTGAGACATATTTCTTAAATGAATTTTGCCCCATTTTACGATCTTTCCTCCGACGGGTGTTAAGTGAATCACTGCAGTTCTTTCGTAACACAGTTGTTAAGTGAGTCACTGCTGTTGTGAAGCCAGCAAGCCAGTCGTTAAGTGAGTCTGGCTTCCCCCGTTGATTCTGCTTGTCAGGTCGCAAAAGGGGATCATGTGACCCCCCCGGGGACGCTGTGACCGTCGTAAATAGGAACCAATTTCCAAGCATCCCAGGTTTTATCACGTGACCGCGGGGAGGCTGCAACGGTCGTTAAGTGTGAAAAAACGATCATGAGTCACTTTCCTCAGTGCTGCTGCAACTTCAAGCAGTCACTAAATCAGGGGTAGGCAACCTTGGCTCTTTTATGACTCGTGGACTTCAACTCCCAGAATTCCTGAGCCAGCGTGACTCAGCTTGGAAACCTCTCCCTTTCCCCTCAGCATGGCCAGCTCAGGAATTCTGGGAGTTGAAGTCCGTGAGTCATGAAGGGGCCATAGTTCCCCCATGCTGGCTGAGGAATTCTGGGAGTTGAAGTCCACCAGTCATGAAGGGGCCAAGGTTGCCTACCCCTATCCTAGGATGAAGATTAAGAGCAGGGATCTTCAACCTTGGCTCTTTTATGACTCGTAGACTTCAACTCCCAGAATTCCTGAGCCAGCATGGCTCAGCTTGGAAACCTCTCCCTTTCCCCTCAGCATGGCCAGCTCAGGAATTCTGGGAGTTGAAGTCCGTGAGTCATGAAGGGGCCGTAGTTCCCCCATGCTGGCTGAGGAATTCTGGGAGTTGAAGTCCACCAGTCATGAAGGGGCCATAGTTCCCCCATGCTGGCCGAGGAATTCTGGGAGTTGAAGTCCGCGAGTCATGAAGGGGCCGTAGTTCCCCCATGCTGGCTGAGGAATTCTGGGAGTTGATGCCCACAAGTCACGAAGGGGCCATAGTTTCCCCATGCTGGCTGAGGAATTCTGGGAGTTGAAGTCCACCAGTCATGAAGGGGCCAAGGTTGCCTACCCCTATCCTAGGATGAAGATTAAGAGCAGGGATCTTCAACCTTGGCTCTTTTATGACTCGTAGACTTCAACTCCCAGAATTCCTGAGCCAGCATGGCTCAGCATGGAAACCTCTCCCTTTCCCCTCAGCGTGGCTGGCTCAGGAATTCTGGGAGTTGAAGTCCACGAGTCACAAAAGAGCCAATGTTGCCTAGCCCTGCACTAAATGAACTGTCGGAAGTTCAAAGTTACAAGGGCACTGAAAAAAGGTGATTTATGACCGTTTTTCACACTTATGACCCTTGCAGCATCCCCCATGGTCATGTGAGGAACTGACTCATATTTATGAGAGTTAACAGTGTCCCAGGGTCACGAGATGCCCTTTTTACGACCTTCTGACAAGCAAAGTCAAGGGGAGAAGACAGAGTCACTTCACAACCGGGTTACTAACAACTGCAGTGATTCCCTTAACAACCGTGACAAGAAAATGTCATAAAACGGGGCATAACTCACGTAACCAATGTCTCACCTAGCGACCTAAATTGGGGGGCGGCCATTCCTACCTATTTTGAGCACGAATGCCTCACTTAGCAACCTAAATTTGGGGGTCGCGTTCATTCCTACCTATTTCGAGCACAAATGCTTCACTTAGCGACCTAAATCTGGGGGCTGTGTTTATTCCTATCTATTTCGAGCACAAATGCCTCACTTAGCAACCTAAATTTGGGGGTAGCGTTTATTCCTACCTATTTCGAGCACAAATGCCTCACTTAGCGACCTAAATTTGGGGGCAGCGTTTATTCCTACCTATTTCGAGCACAAGTGCCTCACTTAGCGACCTAAATTTGGGGACCGCGTTTATTCCTACCTATTTCGAGCACAAATGCCTCACTTAGCGACCTAAATTTGGGGGCAGCGTTTATTCCTACCTATTTCGAGCACAAATGTCTCACTTAGCGACCTAAATCTGGGGGCTGCGTTTATTCCCTATTTCGAGCACAAATGTCTCACTTAGCGACCTAAATCTGGGGGCGGTGTTTATTCCTGCTTCTTTCCGAGCACAACCTCTATCACGGAGGCCCAAAAAAAGGCACCTGTCACTCAAGGACCGCAAGGAAGGGAACCGGCGGTGAGAAACTCACCATAAAGCCATTTTTGCCTCCATCCTGACAGTAGAAGAGGCTGTTGCTGGCCTGGAAGAGGAAGAGGCCGCTCTCCCGGTGGAAGTCGTAGGAGGTGATCCCGAAGACGCCCAGCCGCTTGCGTTCCCTCAGCAGCTCCTCCTCCCTGGAGTACATCCCGTGGTGCGGGGTCGCCTGGGAGGGAGGGAGGGGGGGAAGAACCGGTGGGATGAAGGAGCTGAGCCCTGGTGTGGATCCAGAAGCCCCCCCAAGAGATAAATGTGTTTCTTTTCAAATAAAGGAAAATACAGGTTGTCCTCGCTTAACGACAGTTCTGTTTAGTGACCGTTCCAAGTTGTTGCCTGGGTGGGAGGGAAAGAACTGGTGGAATGAAGGAACAGAGCGCTGGTGCAGATTCACAGCCCCCCCAAAGAGATAAATGTGTTTCTTTTCAAATAAAGGAAAATACAGGCTGTCCTCGCTTAACGACGGTCCTGTTTAGTGACCGCTCCAAGTTGTTGCCTGGGCGGGAGGGAAAGAACTGGTGGAATGAAGGAACAGAGCGCTGGTGCGGATTCAGAGCCCCCCCCCAAGAGATAAATGTGTTTCTTTTCAAATAAAGAAAAATGCAGGCTGTCCTCGCTTAACGATGGTCCTCTTTAGTGACCGTTCCAAATTGTTGCCTGGGTGGGAGGGAAAGAACTGGTGGAATGAAGGAATGGAGCGCTGGTGCGGATTCAGAATCCCCCCCCCGACAAATGTGTTTCTTTTCAAATATAGGACAACACAGGTGGTCTTCACTTAACGACGGTCCTGTTTAGTGACCGTTCCAAGTGGCTGCCTAGGCGGGAGGGAAAGAATCATTGGGATGAAGGAACAGACCACCAGTGTGAATTCAGACAGGTCCAAGCAATAGATGCATTTCCCTTTAAATAAAAGACAAGGCAGGCAGTTTTCACTTAACGACGGTTCTTTTTAGCGACCGTTCCAAGTTATTGTCTGGGCAAGATGGGAAAGAATCAGTGGGGTGAAAGAACGTGAATTTAGGGTGCATCCCCCCAAAAAATGAATGCATTTTTCCTTTAAGGACCATAAGGATTAGTCCTCACTTAACAACGGTCCTGTTTAGCGACCATTCAAAGCTACAACGGTGCTACAAAAGTAATTTTGTGGCTGATTCTCACACTTAAACCACCCTCCTGTGATCGAGATTCAGGCGCTTCGCATCTCGCGGGCATTTCCCGCGGTTGAAATTTCCCACGGTCACATGACCTCCCCTTGGCAGGCTTGATAAGCAGCTTCTGCTAAGCAGATTCAGTAAACTAGATGTTTCGCTTAACGTCCAAGAGAAAAAGTGACATCGTCACATTTGCTACAGTCGTGGGATGCCTTGTTGAATGACCATGTTGCCTCCAGAAGCTGTGAATGCTCCAACACCGGAAGTTTTTAAGAAGAGACTGGACAGCCATTTGTCCGAAATGGTATAGGGTTTCCTGCCTGAGCAGGGGGTTGGACTAGATGACCTCCAAGGTCCCTTCCAACTTTTTTTATTATTATTATTAGCAACAGAGTTGGGGATCCCAACAGTGGTCGTTATGCGAGGACTGCCTGGGTCCGATTCCAGATTTAGGCCGAAACACCCGAGGGCCACGGGGTGTGTGTGTGTGTGTGTGTGTGTGTGTGTGTGTGTGTAACGACAGATGTTCTCACCTGGAAATGATCCAGCATTTGCTTCCACGACAACAGCAGGAGGGCTTCCTTCCGTACCTTTTTGGGAATCTCCGAGTACAGGAGAGAATTTTCCCGGCTTCCGTATGGCATTCCTAAATGAGGAAGGTCAGAACAATAGGAAAAAAAAAGCCTTTTATTTAAACTCCACGGATTAGAAGCTCTTTGTAAGTTTAAACACGGTAGTTTTTCTTTTTTAAAATTCTCTTGACCAAACAGACACACACAATCAGCACTGGTGACATTACCTAGTTTGAGTAAAGGGACGCCTGCAAGAGAACAAGCCAGCTGAGAGAGCAGCCAGGACCCCACTGTCTCCCCCTACTTTCTCTTCCTCCTCCTCCTCTCCACAAACCCCACTCCCTACTAGCACTGATTGCACTACCCAGCTTAGGTAATGAAACGTCTGCAAGAAAACACGCAAGCTGAGGGTGCACTTGAGAGACACAATCTGCAGAGCTTGGTGTTGTAGTCCTGCTTTAGGCATGAAAGCCGACTGAGTGACAAGGTGACTTTGGGCCAGTCACCAGGAGACGGGGAGTTCTAGTCCCGCCTTAGACACTGAAGCTGCCTGGGTGACTTTTGACTTTGACAGTGTGTTCTAGTCCCGCCTTAGGCACGAAAGGTGACTTTGGGCCAATCACCAGGAGACGCTGAGTTCTAGTCCCGCCATAGGCACGAAAGCGACTTACATAACTTTGAGCCAATCACCAGGAGACGGTGAGTTCTAGTCCCGCCTTAGGCACGAAAGCCAGCTGGGTGACTTTGGGCCAATCACCAGGAGACGGTGAGTTCTAGTCCCGCCTTAGGCACGAAAGCCAGCTGGGTGACTTTGGGCCAATCACCAGGAGATGGTGAGTTCTAGTCCCGCCTTAGGCACGAAAGCCAGCTGGGTGACTTTGGGCCATCCCTCTCACTTAGCCCAACCAACATCGCAAGGTTGTTGTTGTGGGGAAAGAGGAGGGAAAGGAAGATGGGTTGCTAAGCTCAACACCCTGAGTTATTTGTAAGAATGATAAAGGCGGGAAATGAATGAATGAATGAATGAATGAACAGGCTGAAAACAGACAAGAGATTGTAACTGGCAGCCTAATGGGCCTAGAATACACAACACACACACAAAATATGCAGATGATACCACTCTAATGGCAGAAAGTGAAGAGGAACTAAAGAGCCTCTTGATGCGGGTGAAGGAGAGTGCAAAAGTTGGCTTGAAACTCAACATTAAGAAAACCAAGATCATGGCATCTGGCCCTCTCAATTCCTGGCAAATAGATGGGGAAGAAATGGAGGTAGTGAAATGGAGGAAGATTTTATCTTCCTGGGCTCCAAGATCACCGCAGATGGGGACTGCAGCCAAGAAATTAGGGGAGGAAAGCTATGGCAAATCTAGACAGCATACTAAAAAGCAGAGACATCACCCTGCCAACAAAAGTGCATATAGTCAAGGCCATGGTTTCCCCAGTTGCAATGTATGGCTTTGAAAGTTGGACTGTAAGAAAGGCTGAGCGCCAAAGAATGGAGGCCTTTGAACTCTGGTGCTGGAGAAGACTCCTGCGAGTCCCCTGGACTGCAAGGCGATCCAACCGGTCAGTCCTAGAGGAGATCAACCCCGACTGCTCTTTAGAAGGCCAGATCCTGAAGTTGAAACTCAAGTCCTTTGGCCACCTAATGAGAAGGAAGGACTCACTGGAGAAGGGCCTGATGCTGGGAAAGATGGAGGGCAATAGAAGAAGGGGATGACAGAGAACGAGGTGGCTGGATGGAGTCCCTGAAGCAGTAGGCGTGAGCTTCAATGGACTCCAGAAGATGGCAGAGGACAGGAAGGCCTGGAGGAACGTTGTCCATGGGGTCGCGAGGGGTCGGACACGACTTTCCAACTAACAACATCATCCCAGGTCCTTGGGAAGGACTTGATAGATGGATAAAAATGCCAAATTTGAAAGTCTGAACATCTGGCAGGCTGTGCGATCAACCCTAATCGCATCTTTTTGGTAGCTTCTAAAGGTTGCCAACCGAGGTGAGGTCGTACCTAGGTAATACAGCCGATGGGAATGAGGGCTTGACTCTTCTGTTTTACGGACAAACTGGAAGTCGTGGGGGGCCTTATTCACGATCATTCCCGTGTACTTCCGGCTGCCGTGAATAATGTCACGCAGCCCCTCCCACGAGTGTTTCTCCACCTGGAACTGGGATGTGGAGGCGTCCTCCATCTCGACTGCCTCGGCGCTGTCAGGCAGAGCGTCCACCGCTGTCATCTTCCGCCTCCCTCCGGAACTGGTCAAGGAACTAGGAGAAAAAGAGGAGGGAAAAAGAAAAAAAGAAATGAGAGAGGACAGGAAGGATAAGAGAGGAACGGGAGAGTCTGTGTTTATATATCTTTAGTTATATAAGACAGGGCTTTTCAACCTTTTCATTCATTGTACCACTTTTAGGATATGGCAATATCCGAGTACCACCAGTCGCCTAGCAAAGTGTCAAAAATTTGATGACCCCCCCCCAAAAAAGGGATATACAGGTTGTCCTCAACTTACAACAGTCGCTTAGTGACTGTTCGAAGTTACAATGGCACTGAAAAAATGCCCCCCAAGCCACAGCCGAGCAAGACACCTGCCTGCCCACCCAGTGGCGCTCTTCCTCCTGTCCGAGGTTTCCATTGTTGTGAGCATTTCTGTTGAGGATTGGCAGCGGGGGTGGGGTGGGTGTTTGGTTTTTATTCCCCCCGTCTGCTGGGTGGTTGCAGCAGGTTTTGGTCACTTCATATGACCCTGGGACACTGTGACCGTCATAAATATGAATCAGGTGCCAAGCATCTGAATGTAAATCACAAGACCCTGGAGATGCTGCAACATTCCAGCTGATCGGCACTTCTTCTGGGCTCAGCAGAAGCACCAGGATCAGCGCCGAGCTCCAGCTGGAGCCCGGTGCTGATCCTGGCGCTTCCGCTGAGCCCTGACAGCCCTGCAGCTCCAGCCGTCTCTCGCTCAGGCTTGTGCGGTGCTGCCACCGGTTCAGCTCATTCCCCTCCCCTGCTACCACTTTTCTAGGATGGTCGCGTACCACCTGCCAGGTGCCAATGTACCACAGATGGTACCCGTACCACTGGTTGAAAAGCCCTGATATAAGATAACCTTTGTCGTCATTTTTTACTGTGGGCACAATGGCACACATCAAAAATGAAATTTAGTTGCCCGCTCTCAAAGTGAACACATACATGACACACACCTAAACATACTATATACAACATATGTATAGTTCTACACCCCTACATATACGTAGCAAATAAATATTAAACGCTGTCCATCTTGAATATATAACGGAAGGAGGAAGCTTGAGAGTTCACAAGGTTAATGCTGTATGGAACGAAACTCTGGCTGAATCTGGATGTTCTGTTACGGATACCACAAAGCCCCCTCCTCCCAGAAGGGAACAAGGAAAACAGGTCATGAAGAGGGTGTGTAGTGTCCCAGATAATCTTACGGACCCTGCTCAAGCAACGGTTCTGTGCCATGTCCTGGATGGGAGGGAGGGAACTGCCAATGATCTTTTCAGCTGTCCTCACCACTCTCTGCACCGCCTGTCTGAAGCAGTGATGCTTCCAAACCAGACTGTGATGCCATATGACAGGATGCTCTCCATCGTCCCTCTGCATAAAGTGGTCAGGACAGGGGAAGGAAGATGTGCTTTTCTCATGCGACGCAGAAAATGCAGGCGCTGCTGTGCCCGCTTCACCGGGGTCTCGCTGTTGAGCGACCAAGCCAGCCTACTCGTGAGCTGCACACCCAGGAATTTGATGCTGGTAACCATCTCCACAGGGGAATCATTGATGCACAGAGATGTGTGGCTGTGGCTGCTTTTTCTGAAATCGACAATCATCTCTTTCCGGTATTTAAAACTAGGCTGTTTTCCTTACACCAGTTCACCAACCCCTCAACCTCCTTGCGGTAAGCTTCCACCTTGCCATCATGAAAATAAGACCCACTACTGTTTGTATCATCTGCGAACTTCACAATATGGTTGGTGGCAAACCTAGCTCAACAGTCATGGGTCAACAGTTAAGGCCACACCTGGAATACTGCATCCAGGTTTTGGTCACCGCATTACCAAAAAGAGGTTGAGATTTTGGAAAAAGTGCAGAGAGGGACAACCAGGAGGATCAAAGGCCGGGAGACTAAAACATATGAAGAACGGTTGTAGGATTTGGGAATGGCTAGTCTAGAGAAAGGAAGGACCAGGAGGGGGACATGATAGCAGTATTCCAGTATTTGAGGGGCTGCCAGAAAGAAGAGGGAGTCAGGCTATTCTCCAAAGCACCTGAAGGCAGGAGAAGAAGCAACGGATGGAAACTAATCAAGGAGAGAAGCAACCTGGAACTAAGGAGAAACTTCCTAACAGTGAGGACAATTAACCCAGTGGAACCACCTGCCTCCAGAAGTGGTGAATGCTCCAACACTGGACGTTTTTAAGAAGAGACTGGACAGCCATTTGTCTGAAATGGTATAGGGTTTCCTGCCTGAGCAGGGGGTTGGACTAGAAGACCTCCAAGGTCCCTTCCAGCTCTATTCTGATTGATTGCCTCTTTGGGATTTAGGCTTCTGCTCCTTGACTGCACCCATTGTCAATACAGGTAGTCCTCGACTTATGACCGTAATGGAGCCTGCCCATTAGGTAGCAGTCTTAAAGTGGTCATCCCACAATTGGCCCCGTTTTATTATTTTTCCCTTGCAGCAAGTGCTACCGTCATTAAACAAACCCAGGAATGCTGAGTGCCGTTGCAACTTTAAACGGTCACTAAAAGAATGGTTGTTAAGTTGAGGGCTTCCTGCATAGCTAAACTATATTATCACAACTGCAGCGTTACATATAGGAACAGATATTCCCACTATCTCAGCTGCACAAATTTAAAAAAACAAACAAACCCACAACTCTGCGAGACCAATCCTAAGAAAGGAGAGAATTCAAACGACTCCTTTGGGTCACAAGGGCCACTGTGAATGTATTTATTAACGATCTTTGCATTCTAATTACCCACCACTAACCACTTTAACCCAGTTCATAACTGCATAAAACTAAAAAAGACAACTTGAACAGTTAACCAGAATGAAAATCAAGATCACGTGATGTATTAGTACCGTTTTATAAAACCCCTAGTAAGACCACACCTGGAATACTGCAGCCAATTTTGATCACCGTATCACAAAAAAAGATGCTGAGAGTTTGGGAAAAAAATTCAGAGAAGAGCAACTAAGACGACCAAAGGCCTGGAGACTAAAACATACGAAGAACAGCTGCAGGACTTGGGTTTGAGACCGTATAGGTTCTCCTGCTTGAGCAGGGGGCTGGACTAGAAGACCTCCAAGGTCCCTTCAAGCTCTACTCTACTCTACTCTGTTCTATGATGAAAACAAGGGCAGCCTAAAATCAATCAATCAATCAATCAAAGCATTGCTCAACGAAGGCTTAACGTTAACGGTTGCTGTGGAGAAATTCGAGCCTTGTGCCTCACGGAGGTGAGTTTATACGAAGTATAAAATCATAAATGCTAAAATACGTCAAGAAAATAGTGTTTTCCACCCCCATAAGATCACCAGCCCTGTTTGTAAGTCGAGGACTGGTTATATGTTGCCACGCTACCCGAAGGCAACAGCTCAAAGAAAGTGGATGCGCTCAGTGGAACTACTCTGAGTGGAGACGGGCCTGAGGTGGTCTAATGCAGGGCTTTTCAACCTTTTCACCCATTGTACCACTTTTAGGATATGGCAATATCCGAGTACCACCAGTCGCCTACCAAGGTGTCAAAAACTTGATGACCCCCCCAAAAAAGGGAAAAAAGTGATAAAGTACAGGTAGTCCTCGACTTACAACAGTTCGCTTAGTGACTGTTTGAAGTTACAATGGCACTGAAAAAAGTGCCCCCCAAGCCACAGCCGAGCAAGACACCTGCCTGCCCACCCGGCCGCACTCTTCCTCCTGTCCGAGGTTTTCATTGTTGTGAGCATTTCTGTTGAGGATTGGCAGCGGGGNTGATCCTGGCGCTTCCGCTGAGCCCTGACAGCCCCAAAGAAGCGCCGATCAGCTGGAGCCTGGCGCTGATCCTGGCGCTTCCGCTGAGCCCTGACAGCCCTGCAGCTCCAGCCGTCTCTCGCTCAGGCTTGTGTGGTGCTGCCACCGGTTCAGCTCGTTCCCCTCCCCTGCTACCACTTTTCTAGGATGGTCGTGTACCACCTGCCAGGTGCCAATGTACCATAGGTGGTACCCGTACCACTGGTTGCAAAGCTCTGGTCTAACCCATCCACCTCCAACTTTTGACTTTTCCAGAACATCCAAAAGAATTCCAAGGAATGTTCCAAAGACAGGAGGGGGGGAAAAGCACTTTCCAATTTGGGTAAGAAAAGCTGTGCCCATTGTCCAGCAAGGGTCATCAAAGCAGCTGACAAGACACCTTTTGAGTATTGCTTGGGAAACTCAACGAAACATCTCCAAAGCCTTCTCAGAACTCACAGCGATGATGTTGTCTAGTTTGGGCCATGAAGCGTCGACGTGAAAACAACCGAGTTAAGGCAGCACCAAGGACCCTGTCTGGAAAAGGTCTTAAAAAACAACAATCATCCTCCCAAACAACTGTGCAAAAAACGATCTCGGGACTGATTTGGCCTATCTCTCCTCTTGAGAAAAAAATCCAAACAAATTCTGATGCAACCTTCTGCAGCCAATCCCTGAGATTGTCTTCCAAGGTGAGGCTGTGGCTGTGTTCAAACACCATGATTGTGTGTCTCTGTCTCAAGGCCAAATAAGAGGGGGGGATTTCTCCCCCCCATTATTTGTGCACTCCCATACCGAGGGATACGGCAATCGCCCAGCTATGAAGGATCCCTTAGGGCTGTCATTCGGAATGGAAGTGAATCGACGATACCCAAACGATGCTGAGACACTGAAAGGGGTGCGGAGAAGAGCAAGGAAGTTGATAGAGGGACTGGAGGCCAAATCATACGATGAACAGTTGAGGAAGTTAAGGTATGTGTAGTAGTAGTAGTAGTAGTCGTAGTAGTCGTAGTAATGACAAATTCGCCATTAGTCAATTGCAAAAGGCGGCCTTACTAGGAACCGCTTCCATCCTGTGATGAGATCTGTAATACCATCAAAACATCCACATCTGCCTATCCCAGGTCCTTGGGAAGGACTCGATAGGTAGACAAAAATGCCAAATCCAGTCTGAACATCTGGCTGACTGTGTGATGATCAATAATAATAATAATCGATAAGAAAGACAAAAAAGTCTGGATAGTGGACGTGGCAGTGCCTGGAGACAGCAGAATAGACGAGAAAGAACTGGAGAAGATAACAAAATACAAAGACCTACAAATAGAAATAGAAAGACTGTGGCAAAAGCAAGCAAGGGTGGTACCAATAGTCATAGGCGCCTTGGGTGCAATCCCAAAACGACTGGAGCACCACTTGAACACCACTGGCATTGACAAATTCGCCATCAGTCAATTACAAAAGGCGACCTTACTGGGAACTGCTTCCATCCTGCGACGATATCTGTAATACCATCAAGTGGCCTGGTGGCTGGCATGCTGCGGCCCGGTACCAGTCCATGGACCGGGGGTTGGGGACCCCTGCTCTAGGGCACCAGAAGGCAGGAGAACAAGCAATGGGTAGAGGTCTGTTAAAGAGAGAAGCAACCTGGAATTAAGGAGCAACTTCCTGACAGTGAGGATAATTAACCAGTGGAACAGCTTGCCTCCTGGAGTTGTGGGTGCTCCATCACTGGAGGTTTTTAAGAAGAGACTGGACAGCCATTTGTCTGAAATGGTAAAAAGTGTCCTGCCTTGAGCACTAGGTTCGACTAGAACAGACATGTCAAACTCGCGACGTCACGTGACGTCACGCAACGTATCGGAGCTTTTTTGCCATTGCCGGCAATGGGGTGGGCGCGGCTCCGTATGATGACACCGGCCCGCGGGCCGGCAGTTTAACACCCCTGGACTAGAAGATCTCCAAGGTCCCTTTCAGCCCTATGATTCTATGTTCTAAAAAAGGTACATCCAACTCACCGTAAAATGAGATATCAAAGGAGGGAGAGGAAATGGACTTAAAAAAAATAAACTCAAATCTTCAATTCAAAGGTAATATTCATGGAGAGCTATAAAATCTATCTATAGATTCTTTTTTCCCCCCCGCCATGTGTGTGTATTTGTGTGTACACGCACACACACACTCGAACTAGACTGTGATGTTTCTCCGTGTCATATAAGGGGGTGTATCTGGCTATATGCATAATGGGGTTGTTGTTGTGTTTTTTTTGAGAGCTGAATGCAACGCAATTTCATTTTAATGTATGTTGATTAGAATACATTTAAAATGATAACAACATTTTTAGTCTGTTCTACCTGGCTCTATGTTTTTTTGTACCAGATTCCAAGGAATGCCAGCTTGATTTGAACACCTCCAAAACTTAATGGTATTTTTAAAAAAAAAAAAAAAAGCCTCGACAGCTCTGTAAGAAATGTCTGATAACAAGAATTTTTGTTTTGTTGGGTTTTCTTTTGTTGAGTTTTTCTTTTTTAAAGACAAAACGTCCACATTAAAAAAAAGTGGGCCCAAACTGCACAGCCTATAACGATGAGGAAACGTAACCCAACTAAGTATTGTTTAACAATATGGATATTCTATTGTTTAATAATTAGGATACTAATTTGTTTATGTTTTAATTATTATTATTATATTTATGTTAAAGGGGAGTTATGGACCTGGTTATTTATATAGTTGGTTAATGTTAGTTAGATTATGATTATTATATTTGTAACCCTGTATTCAGCTCTGGGAAGTGGGGGAGGGAGAGGGTGGGTTAGGGTGGGTTGGTTTTGGGGTTTATATTGTAACTTTTATAAAACTTTTCAATTAAAAAAAAAAGAAAGAAACACAAATTAAAAAGCAATGGAAAAGAGCTCCTATGGAAGAAGCCATCTCTTTATTTTAAGGCTGAGCAGACTTATACTTTGAAGGTCAGTTTAAGGGAAAGGGAGAGTCATAAAATGATCTAACCTCTGCTGATTGAATATGGCAAACTGCCGTCCTCATTTTCACTGTCAAACCTCACCACACATACACAAACTAAGTCATCTTGTCCCCTGCGTTGGTGATTACGGGGGGGACAAAACAGCAAACATTTTCCAAAGCACGTATATAATTTTGTCTTGGGTTGAGATGCATATAAACAAAGGACTAGATTAAAAAATAAACAACCAAGCTCAGAGAACATCAAGGTCCCCACAGCCAGCCTCCTCCTCCACTCCCTTCTAGCACTGATGATGTTACCTAGCTGGGTAATGAGAGGTCTGCAAGAAAACAACAAAACGCAGAGAGCACCAAGGACCCCACAGGGAGAAATATTAAACAGTAGATTAGAACAAGCCTCCTGGAGTTGTGGGTACTCCGTTTGCTGGACGTTTTCAAGAAAATAGTGGAATATTTGTCCCAGGTACTATAAAGACTTTTGCCTTGGGCAAAAGACCTCCAAGGCCCTTTCCAACTCTTATAATTCTATAGAAGCACCCACTCTCAAAACACCAGGGCTACAACATTACCTGGACAAATATTTAGCGAGCTGTCTAACTGGAGAGCAAAATGCCAGCTTTTTCCCATGGAAGGCCAAAAGTAAATATTATGACAAGCAACATTTAACAACCGCTACAAGCTGTAGCTCTGCCTGTTCTTACAGTTGCACCAATGGGCAGTTCCTGCTTCCTCAGGCCTCCTGGGAAAAACGTACCTTCCCCAACTTCCTGTGCTTTCGTTTTCCAGCCGAGCCCTCTTTATTTTCTGCATCAACTGCTAAGCGAGCCTCAGACAGGATAAGAAACTGTGTGGAGGAAAAAGAGAAAAAAAAACAGCAGGTAAGAGAGGCCACTAATTAAGCAGTTTAGCTAAAAGGCATTTTACTTCACCCATAAAAACCTGAATCAAAATAACTCCCTTGTGTTAGGAGTGCCCAACTCATAGTCCACCCACCCACCCTCCCACCCCCAAAGCCTTAGGCAATATCCAACCTCCCATTATTGTAATTTTAAAGGCAACCTTAAAGGAAAAAATACTAAATAGAAGGCGAGTCATTCCAGAAGCTATATGCAATTCATTTAAATCCATTTTAGGTTTGGGTCTTGCCCCATCCCAGCGTACTCTGAAGTAAGGCCCTTGGCCCATAAAGTATTTTGTATGGCAGGTTAGAATACTGCACTATGGAATGCCTTTTAAACATCTGAGCAAAGTATTTCCCCCAAGCGTTAGAGGGCAGTGCCAAGGACTGAAGTGGAGAATTTCTCCACGTTAACTGTGGAATCTGCCAGCAATCGTTAAGAACAGCCTGGAGAGTCTTCAAAGGGAAATGAGTATTAGAGGACCTATCTTTTTTTTTTTTTTCATTTTCTTAAGATAGAACAAAAGTGTCCATTCCTGTATAATTATCCAGCTGCTAAATTTAAAACAAACAAACAAGTGGATTGCATTCCAAATTTCATGTTGAGGTTGCAATAGGGTAGATAAGGCTTAAAACTTTTATAATTGACATGTCTCAGAAACCCCAGGCCTATTACATTAACGTTCATCTATCAAAATAAAGGTTGGCCTGATCTGTGGGGTTGTTGATGCTCTCTGAGTTTGGGTTGTTTGTTTGTTTGTTTGTTGCAGACAAAAACAGAGAGTATCGACGACCCCACAGATCGGGCTTTAATAAATGAATGTTAATGTAATAGGGCTGAAGTTTTGGGTTTAAATGTCTGCAAAAAAAAAACCCCAACAAACCTCAGAGAGCACAAAGGACCTCACCATTCAACCCTGAGTAATATTCTCTTCTATTGGCCTGACTTTTTCTATTCCCTGGTTGGATAACATGTTTTAATTCAAATTTAGCCACACAGGCCTCCTGTAATTAAGGGTCTGGCCATGCTGCAGACCCGGCTCTCACCTTAATTTATAAAACTTGCCCTCTGGCTTGGATTCACACACCATGTCCAACCCAGCTTAATCCAACATAATTGCTGGGCTCACATAACAAGTGACAAACCTAAAAATAAATGATTATTTACTGCTTCGCCTGATCCAGCCTGCGACCTTCTTGGTGGTGATATTACCTAGGTGGGTCGTGAAACATCTGCAAGCAAACACCCAGGACCCCCCCACAGTCCTTCTCCTCACATTCCCTTCTAGCACTGATGAGGCTACCTAGATGGGTCACAAAACATCTGCAAGAAAACCACCCAGCTCAGAGACCCACATAGGAATCCCACAATCCCACCCTCCTCCTCCTCTACGGATTCCTGCAACATGCCTGCCATGCAATAAAGACAATAAAATGCAACATGCGAAGATCTCAGCCAGGTTTCTATTACACACCCCAAAAATAATCTCCATGCACTCCCCCCCTCCCGTGTTATGGGCATCTAGTGCAGTGTTTCTCAACCTTGACCGTTTTAAGGCATGTGGACTTCAACTCCCAGAATTCCACAGCCAGCATGGGAGTTGAAGTCCACATGCCTTAAAATGGTCAAGGTTGAGAAACACTGATCTAGTGGAACTCCAGCCAGTAAAATAGGGGGGCAAGCAAAGCTCCAGCAAAGCAAAGGAGCTGCAGTGCCTGATGGCTGCCAATGAAAAACCAGGGCCTGCTTAGAGGAAGAGGCAGCCCAGGAAGACTTATTCCATTCCAGGGTGCATTATCTCCCCTCTCTGCTCAGGTCACCTCCCTAGAAGCATCCATGTTCCACCCAGAGCCAAAGGTTGCCTCTAGAGTTGTGTTTCTTCCCTCTGGGCAGCTTTCAGATGGGGAGGGACTGCAACTCCCAGAATTCCCCAGGCAGCAAAGCTGCCTGGGGAATTCTGGGAGTTGTAGTCCCCTCCCCATCTGAAAGCTACCCAGGGGGAAGAAACCCAGCTGTTGAGCCAAAGGAGAATCCATGAATGAATCCCTCGCTACCCCTTCTCACGCTGCAGCTCCAGCCCAGGGCAGGTGAGGGCGATCCCAGGCCAGGCCGGCTCCGCCGCTCCCCATCCCCGCCTGGACCCCAAGACGCCGCCCGGGCTCGCCTCCTCTCCAGCCCCGGCGCGCGCATCACGTGAGTCCAGGGTCCGAGGGGCGTGGCCACGCTCCCTGGAGGGCGGCCGCAAGATGGCGTGGCCTCCCCCTCCCGCGAAGGGCGTGGCCACAGGCCCCGCCCACTCCCCTGCACGCGCTTTCGCCGCGGCCGTTGGGGAGCCCTCCGCAAGGGCGGCCGCCGAAAGGGGCGTGGTCCGGCATTGCTCTCTCATTCTCTGTCTCAGGGCGGGGCCTTCCCCCCCCTCCCGCCAGCCCCGCACTCACGACGTGGCTCGCCGGCCTCCCCCAGGCCGAGGCTTTTCCGCTGTGGGGAAAAGGGGGGAGGGAGGGGTCGGGAGGTCCCGCGGCGGCGTCACTCCCGCTCCATTTCCCTTCCTGTGGACTCAGGAGGTCCCGGAAACGGGGGAGGAGGGGGGGAAGGGAAACCGC
Organism: Protobothrops mucrosquamatus; assembly: GCF_001527695.2. Classification (NCBI taxonomy): domain Eukaryota; kingdom Metazoa; phylum Chordata; class Lepidosauria; order Squamata; family Viperidae; genus Protobothrops; species Protobothrops mucrosquamatus. The sequence continues at coordinate 61,887 of NW_015388711.1, forward strand.
CCGCCTCTTCCAGCCGCCCACCGCGACCTTTCGCCCGGAAGCGGAAGTGGTGTCGGCCTGCTCGGGACGCTGCGTCATCTCGCGAGAAGGGCGGGAAAGGTGGGGAGGGACTGAGGAGGAGGGATTCTTCCAGTTCTCGCGAGAGGGGCGGAGCGTTAAAAACTCCGGTGAGGCCTGATCTCGCGAGACGTAGGAAAAAGGCGCGGAATCCCCGTTCGGAGCTTGAAGGGCGGGGCCATTTCATTCAAAATAGGAAGGGGGGAATCTTGGAAGGAACCATTCCGTAAAATTGGGGGGGGTAGCGTGTCTGAGAGAAAATATTGGAAGGTGCGAGGAAATAAAAACCCGTTTGAGAATGACCGAATTGTGTCACTTTTTGTCTTTTCACGCTCCGTATCTGCCGTACCGTCACTAACTCCCGACCACTGAACACGGAAAACCTATAAACGACATTACAGCTTTGGGTAAAAGGAAAATAAAACAAAGGTCTACATTTGCTTTGGACGGAACGACTCCCGAAAGAGGGGAGTGGCGGCGCTGGGCCACGTTGCCATGACAGCGGGCCGACGTTGCCGAGGTAACCAGTGGGGAGGGGCCAGGCACCTGAGGTGGAAGAAACCATTTACTTAAAAAAAGGGGGAGATTGTGTCTCCCAGGAAAGGAAAATAGACCGACCCAGACAAATAGCCATTTCTCTCTTGTTTCCTGCAGGGCGTTTTTTAAATCTTTCGGATGAACGGCAGTTAATGCGAGAAAAATAATATTCGTATTCTGGTTCAGAAATGGTATGGCCCATATTGAGGGAGGGTGAGAATAGGACTAAAACTAAGTGCTTGTTTCGAAGTGGCGTTGGTGGTATAGTGGTTAGCATAGCTGCCTTCCAAGCAGTTGACCCGGGTTCGATTCCCGGCCAACGCAGGTTTGCTTTTATTATTTATTCATAGTACAACTTTGCTTTTATTTACTAAAAATTATACCCCTTGATTAGCCATCAAGCACCTGATTCAAATACACTGTCGACTTTTCCCTTTGCAGGCGCTGTATCGTGTGCATTTCCATTTCTATTTCCTTCCCCATTCTGCTCTCCCCCCATTCCCTGCAAACCCTGTAATTTTAATTTTTGTTGCTAAGACTGCTTTGCACCATGCAAGAGCGAAGCTGACTCGATTAAAGTGAACCACTGATTTTTAAAAAGGGGAGGAAAAGAAACCTGGAAACTCTTAACTCCCGTGCAATTCTGAATTGCAAATTGAATGTAAATATATGTATATGTATATATATATGTATCAAAACAATAAAACTGTTTCCGCCCGGGATTGAACCGGGGACCTTTCGCGTGTGAGGCGAACGTGATAACCGCTACACTACGGAAACCTTCCTCTGTGGAATTTTTTATTTTTACTTCATATTAAATAGTTTGGATATTCCTGTTCTGCAAAACGGATTTCTGTCTTATTTCTCCAATATTCCTGGGTTCTTCTTCCTTTTCTCACTGTGCGTCTCTCCAAGCATAAAAGTCCTCCTTATAACCTCTTGATTTAGGTTAATTTCAACCCTCCCCTCATTAGGAATCCTGCAGGGTTGTTTTCTTGCTTTTCTGGGCTGTGGATCCCTCTGAATGAAATAAAGCAAAGGGTAGCCTCAGAGTATAGCCCTTTTCGAGGTACCACAGAATTCCCCAGCCAGGGTGGACTTTGACTCCCAGAAATTCCCAGCCAGGGTGGACTTCGACTCCCAGAATTTCCCAGACAGAACTTCGACTCCCAGAATTACCCAGACAGGGTGGACTTCATCTCCCATAATTCCCCAGAGTGGACTTCGACTCCCAGAATTCCCCAGCCAGGGTGGTCTTCATCACCCAGCCAGGGTGAACTTCATCTCCCAGAATTCCCCAGCCAGAATGGATTTCGACTCCCAGAATTCCCCAGCCAGGGTGGACTTCGACTCCCATAATTCCCCAGAATGGATTTCGACTCCCAGAATTCCCCAGCCAGGGTGGACTTCGACTCCCAGAATTCTCCAGCCAAAATGGATTTCGGCTCCCAGAATTCCCCAGCCAGAATAGACTTTGATTCCCAGAATTCCTCAGCCAGGGTGGTCTTTGACTCCCAGAATAGTCCTCTCACTTATGATCATTGCAGCATTTCCACAGTCACGGGATGAAAATTTGGGCGCTTGACAACCAGCCTCTCTTTACAACGGTTGCAGCGTCCTGGGGTCATGTAAAAAAAAGCAAGGTTAATGGGGGGAAGCCACTTAACGACCATGTCATTCAGTAATTCGCTTAACAAGCATGACGAAAGGAGGTAGTAAAATTGGACGTAACTTAGCAACGGAAATTCTGGTCCCAAATGTGGACGTAAATTGAGGACTCCTCATAACATTTGCCTTGGATTTCCCCTCCAAAACGAGTCCTCAGTTCTGTATTGGGTTCACATTGGAAAATTTGCCAGCAGAGGTCAGAACCCACCTAGGTATCAAAATTCATCTTTCTACACCCAGAGAAATTAAACGGTGGCAAAAAGATCAAACTCCAGAAATACTGTTTATTAACCAAGGCTTACTTATACCCTTTCTAACCAAAGTTTCTCTTTCAAAAATGAAATCCAGGAACCCGTTTTCAAGGATTGCTTTGAAATCCTCCACCTCATGGATAGGAAACCGTTGAAAATGAATTGGTGTTAATAACAGCACCAACATTGGTACAGTCTTTCTAAAAACCACACATTAGAAAAGATTTTAAAAGCTAAAGCATAATGCATTCGTAACAATCAAGAGCAAAAGGCAGAGCAACGCAGATTTAGGCAAATCTTAAATTGCTCAGGTCAATAGTATAGAATCAACCTTGCTAATTTTAAGCTGTGTGGACTTCGACTCCCAGAATTCCCCATCTGGCATGCTTTAAGATGGGTGGATTCCAATTCCCAGAATTCCCCAGCCAGCATGCTTTAAGATGGGTGGACTCCAATTCCCAGAATTCCCCACCCAGCATGCTTTAAGATGGGTGGACTCCAATTCCCAGAATTCCCCAGCCAGCATGCTTTAAGATGGGTGGACTCCAATTCCCAGAATTCCCCACCCAGCATGCTTTAAGATGGGTGGACTTTGACTCCCAGAATTCCCCATCCGGCATGCTTTAAGATGGGTGGAGTTCACCTCCCAGAATTCCCCAGCCAGCATGCTTTAAGATGGGTGGACTTTGACTCCCAGAATTCCCCATCCGGCATGCTTTAAGATGGGTGGACTTCAACTCCCAGAATTCCCATCCAGCATGCTTTAAGATGGGTGGAGTTCACCTCCCAGAATTCCCCAGCCAGCATGCTTTAAGATGGCTAGACTTCGACTCCCAGAATCCCCCAGCCAGCATGCTTTAAGATGGGTGGACTTCAACTCC
>NW_015388711.1:66486-67619 GCF_001527695.2 Protobothrops mucrosquamatus
CCCCCCCCCCCTGAAAACAGGGAAGACTCGTTTTTTGACCCAACATGTTAGACCTTTGATCCACCCACCCCGGATTCCTTCTTCTCCAAGTCTCCAGGAAGAAACGTACATCATCACTTGTGCTTTTTTCAGGATGCAACTGGACTTTCTTGTTTTTCTTTGAAGATGTTTCGCTTCTCCTCCAAGAAGCTTCTTCAGCTCTGACTGGATGGTGGGGAAGGGAAGGATTTATACTCCTTGCAGACATCTGGTCATTTGCCTCCTTTTAGAGAGTCGTTGAGGCCACTTGGAGGTTTATCTGTGATACGACATCGTCCATCTCCTGTCTACAGCACAGTCCTTTCAGCAGCTCCAAGAAGGCTCCACACCCATTTGCACCACTCAGGTGACCTTGAGGAGTTGAAGTCCACAAGTCTTAAAGTTGCCAAGTTTCAAGACCCCTGCAATATGGGATGTCCTTGTTTAATGAGCACTCATTTAGTGACCATTTGGACATGCATTGGTTTTGAATGAGTGATATTTATACTGGTCCTCGAAGTTGTGGCTACCGCCGCATCCCACAGTCACATAATCAGCATCTGTGACCTTCTCCGTTAGCCTTCTATAAGCAAATGTCAATGGGAAAGTCAGCCAGTTTGATACAGTGGTTAAGGCACCAGGCTAGAAAACAGGAAACTGTGAATTCTGGTTCTGCTTTAGGCAAGAAAATTGGCAGGGTGACTTTGGGCCAATCACCAGGAGATGGTGAGTTCTAGTCCTGCTTTAGGCATGAAAGCTGGATGACTTTGGGCCAATCACCAGGAGACGGTGAGTTCTAGTCCCGCCTTAGACACGAAAACCAGCTGGGTGACTTTGGGCCAATCACCAGGAGACGGTGAGTTCTAGTCCCGCCTTAGCCACGAAAGCCAGCTGGGTGACTTTGGGCCAAGCACCAGGAGACGGGGAGTTCTAGTCCCACCTTAGGCATGAAAGCCAGCTGGGTGACTTTGGGCCAAGCACCAGGAGACGGGGAGTTCTAGTCCCGCCTTAGCCATGAAAGCCAGCTGGGTGACTTTGGGCCAAGCACCAGGAGACGGGGAGTTCTAGTCCCGCCTTAGCCACGAAAGCCAGCTGGGTGACTTTGGGCCAAGCAC
>NW_015388711.1:68456-98456 GCF_001527695.2 Protobothrops mucrosquamatus
CACCTTAAAGCGCACCCGGAAGGCCACTGGCAACCAGTGCAGCTCGCGCAGCAGCGGTGTCACATGGGAGCGACGAGTCCCTCCCAACACCGCCCGCGCGGCCGCATTCTGGACCATTTGAAGCCTCCGGGTGCTCCTCAAAGGGAGCCCCATGTAGAGAGCGTTACAGTAGTCCAGGCGGGAGGTGACGAGAGCATGACTTTGGGCCAATCCCCAGGAGACGGTGAGTTCTAGTCCCGCCTTAGCCATGAAAGCCAGCTGGTTGACTTTGGGCAAGTCCCTCTCCCTCAGCCCAACCCACCTCACAGGACTGTTGTGGAGAAGAGAGGCGGCGGTGTGTTGGATATATTCACTAGCTTGAGCTATGTGCAAAAATAATAAAGGCAGGATGCAAATAAAGAAAAGCAAAATAAAACGAACGGCGCACAAGCCGCCTCTTCACCTTTACTCCTTCTTTCCGTGTGGATGATCACAAGAACGTCAAGCTTGGCCTCCAGTGAGCCACTTGATCAACCTTTCTCAGTCTCTTTTCATGTCCCTGGTTCTCCCTAATCAATTCAGCCGGACCGTGAAGAATGTCTGCTTTTCCCAACATTCAGGATGATTGGCGCTAGCTGGGTTGAGGCAGCCTCCGGGGCTCAGATGATTGCGGACGGCTGTCCCCCAAGGCAGAGGCCTCCGCTCTGTCCGTGCCCTCCGCGGACTCCCTCCGATTAGGCGCCCAGGACTCTCTTTCACCAGAGATGCTCAGGGGTTGTCGAAAAGCACAAACAGGCGATGCGGGAACGGGGGGGGGAATCAAACTCCCCCCCGACCGTCCGTTTCTGCTGCGGTTCTTTCTGCGGACACGGCCTCGCTTGCACGGACTTTAATTGGCTTTATTTAGTTCTCCATCGTCTGGCAAAAATGGTATTTTCAGGGCCAGGAGTTGGAAGTTTCCCTGGGAAGGTTGAGACAGGTGTGGGATGGTGTTAATCAATAGGCCCTCCTTGATTATTGGGATTGGGATTTACACAGGGTTACACAAAGTAACAACGGCGCTGGAAAAAAAAAAAAGACTTGCGATCGTTTTTTCGCACTTAGGACCGCGACAGCATCCCGGTGGTTACGGGATCCAGATTCAGACGCTTGGCAACCGGCTCTTATTTATGACGGTCGCAGTGACCTTGGGGGTCACGTGATCCCCTTTTGCAACCTTCTGACAAGCCAATGGGGAAGCCAAATTCACTTAACAGACGTGTTACATCTGCATTGAAGAGTCTGGTTCTTTTTCATCTTTTTCAGGGTTCAACTGGCTGCTCAATTTGCAGCACAAATGTTCATTAAGACCTTCCTTGTCAATGCAGGTCGCTCCTCGGTAAGGTAAGGTCCCTATAAATGAAGCCGTGGGAGATAATCAGAGTAACAGAGCTGGAAGGGACCTCGGAGGTCTTCTAGTCCAACCCCCTGCTCAGGCAGGTGACTCTATACCATTTCAGACAAATGGCTGTCCAGTCTCTTCTTGAAAACCTCCAGTGATGGAGCACCCACAACTTCTGGAGGCAGGTTGTTCCACTGGTTAATTGTTCTCACTGTCAGGAAATTCCTCCTTAGTTCTAGGTTGCTTCCTGCCATGGACCCATTGCTTCCAGCAGTGATTCCCAAACCAAGTTTTTGTAAATTGATTGACAACTTTCCAATACAGGTAGTCCTCGACTTACAACGATTGGTTTGGTCACCGTTCAAAGTTACAAAGCCACTGTAAAAAAGGACGGACTTACAGTATGTGCAGGGAAAATACAGGTAGTCCTCGACTTACAACCGTTCATTTAGTGACCGTTCAAAGTTACAAGGGCACTGAGAAAAGTGACTTGTGACTGTTTTTCACACGACCATTGATTGAAGCCTCCCCCACGGTCACGTGATCATAATTCAAATGCTTGGCATTCATAGGTAAGGTTCTACATTTAGGCAAGAAAAACCAAATGTACAGGTATAGTATAGGAGGTACCTTGTTCAATAGTAGTAACTGTGAGAGGGACCTCGGAGTCCTAGTGGACAATCACTTAAACAGGAGCCAGCCGTGTGCTGCAGCTGCCAAAAAGGCCAACACAGTGCTAGGCTGCATTAACAGAGGGATAGAATCAAGATCACGTGAAGTATTAATACCAATTTACAATGACTTGGTAAGGCCACACTTGGAATACTGCATCCAGTTTTGGTCACGGCGATGTAAAAAAGATGTTGAGACTCTAGAAAGAGTACAGAGAAGAGCAACAAAGATGAACAGGGGACTGGAGGCTAAAACATATAAGGAACGGTTGCTGGAATTGGGTATGTCTAGTTTAATGAAGAGAAGGATGAGGGGGGACATGATGTCAGTGTTCCAATATCTCAGGGGATGCCACAAAGAAGAGGGAGTCAAGCTATTCTCCAAAGCGCCAGAGGGCAGGACAAGAAGCAACGGATGGAAACTAATCAAGGAGAGAAGCAACCTAGAACTAAGGAGAAAATTCCTGACAGTGAGAACAATTAACCAGTGGAACAACCTGCCTCCAGAAGCTGTGAATGCTCCAACACAAGTTTTTAAGAAGAGACTGGACAGCCATTTGTCCGAAATGGTGTAGGGTTTTCTGCCTGAGCAGGGGGTTGGACTCGATGACCTCCAAGGTCCCTTCCAACTTTTATTATTATTATTATTATTATTATTATTATTATTATTATTATTATTATTATTATTATTATTATTATTATTATTATTATTATTATTATTATTATTATTATTATTATTATTATTATGGATCATCGCACAGTCAGCCAGATGTTCAGACTGGATTTGGCATTTTGTCTACCTATGGAGTCCTTCCCCAGGACCTGGGATAGGCAGATGTGGATGTTTGATGGTATTACAGATATCGTCGCAGGATGGAAGCAGTTCCTAGTAAGGCCGCCTTTTGCAATTGACTAATAGCGAATTTGTCAATGCCAATGATGTTCAAGTGGTGCTCCAGTTGTTTTGGGATTGCACCCAAAGTGCCTATTACTATTGGTACTACCCTTGTTTGCTTTTGCCACAGTCGTTCTATTTCTATTTGTAGGTCTTTGTATTTTGTTATCTTCTCCAGTTCTTTCTCGTCTATTCTGCTGTCTCCAGTCACTGCCACGTCCACTATCCAGACTTTTTTGTCTTTCTTATCGACAATTGTTAAGTCTGGGGTGTTATGTTGCATGTGCTTGTCTGTTTGAATTCTGAAGTCCCAGAGCAGTTTACCTTTATCATTTTCTATGACTTTCTCTATTTTATGATCCCACCAGTCCTTGCTTACAGGCAAATGATATTTCTTGCAGATCTTCCAATGCACCATTGTTGCTACTTTGTCATGCCGCTGCTTGTAGTCAGTCTGTGCGATCTTCTTGTAGCAGCTTACCAGGTCTCTTCAGCGTGTTTGCATAGGCGGCACTTACTGTCTGTTGCTGTCTTCTCAATTTTGACTTTATATGCATTTGTCCTTAAGGCTTGGTCTTGTGCAGCCAGAATTAGTCCCTCGGTCTCTTTCTTCAATTTTCCTGCTCTTAGCCATTGCCAGGTCTTGTTATTATCTGCTTTCCCAGCTATTGTTTTAATGTACTGGCCATGTAGTGCTTTGTCTTCCCATGCCTCTATTCTGTTCTTCATTTGGTCTTTCTTGTAGGCCAGTTTGGTCTCTCCAGTAGTCAATAAGCCTTCCTGATATACTAATTTCAGTGCACCTTCATCACTGTCCTTCAGATATTCTTCCAAAGCCATTTTTTCTTCTTCAACCATCTGATGTACTTGCAGCATTCCACGCCCACCTATTTGCCTTGATAGATAAAGTCTGTCAATGTCACTGCATGGATGAAGGACATGATTCCTTGTCATTATTTTTCTGGTCTTTCTATCCATTGCTTTTAGTTCTGCTTGAGTCCAGTCCACTATTCCAGCTGTGTATCGAATGATTGGAATTGCCCAGGTGTTGATTGCCTTTATGGTATTTCTCCATTGAGTTTGGACTTTAAGATCTTCTTCACTCTCTTGATGTATTCACCTCTAATCTTTTTCTTGACTTCAACGTGCTTGATGTTGTCAGCTTGAAGGATACCCAAGTATTTGTAGTAATCTTCCTCATCCAGACTCTTAATGTTATTTTCGTGGAGCATCTTGATTCCTTTCATTATTTTTCCTTGTTTGATAGTAAGTGTGGCACATTTGTCCAAGCCAAACTCCATTGCAATATTTTGGCTATATATACGGACAGTGTTGAGCAGCGATTCTATTTCAGATGATGTTTTTCCATACAGCTTCAGATCATCCATGTAAAGGAGGTGGGATAGTCTGGCAGATGTTTTTGATGTTTGATAGCCATGTCCTGAGTTATTCAGTATTGTTGACAGTGGAAGCAGTGCAATAACAAATAGTAATGGTGATAATGAATCTCCTTGAAATATTCCTCTCTTGATGTTAACCTCTCCCAGTCTCTCACCAGTGACCTGCAACTGTGTCTTCCATTGTGCCATAGATCTTTGCACAAATTTTCTGATGTTTCTACTGACTCCTGTTATTTCTAGGCACTTGATTATCCAGTCATGTGGCAGAGAGTCAAATGCCTTTTTGTAGTCAATCCATGCCACATTTAGGTTGGTCTTCCTTTTCTTGCCGTTTTCCAAGATCATTTTAATAATAATAATAATAATAGTAAAGTTGGAAGGGACCTTGGAGGTCATCTAGTCCAACCCCTGCTCAGGCAGGAAACCCTATACCATTTCGGACAAATGGCTGTCCAGTCTCTTCTTAAAAACTTCCAGTGTTGGAGCATTCACCGCTTTTGGAGGCAGGTTGTTCCACTGGTTAATTGTTCTGACTGTCAGGAAGTTTCTCCTTAGTTCTACGCTGCTTCTCACCTTAGTTCATTAAACTAGACATACCCAATTCCAGCAGCCATTCCTTATATGCTTTAGCCTCCAGTCCCCTGATCATCTTTGTTGCTCTTCTCTGTACTCTTTCTAGAGTCTCAGCATCTTTTTTACATCGTGGTGACCAAAACTGGATGCAGCATTCCAAGTGTGGCCTTACCAAGGCATTGTAAAGTGGTATTAATACTTCACGTGATCTTGATTCTATCCCTCTGTTAATGCAGCCCAGCACTGTGTTGGCTTTTTTGGCAGCTGCAGCACACGGCTGGCTCATATTTAGGTGATTGTCCACTGGGACTCCGAGGTCCCTCTCACAGTTACTACTATTGAGCAAGGTACCCCCTATACTATATCTGTGCATTTGGTTTTTCTTGCCTAAATGTAGAACCTTGCTTTTTGTCTATTAGGAGTTGATCTTTTGTTTCTCTGCTATTGGGCCGGTTTCCTTTCTGCTCAGGTGCAAAGAGATTGTTTTCAACTAGATGCTGTTGTACTGCATTAATAATAATAATAATAATAATAATAATAATAATAATAATAATAATAATAATAATAATAATAATAATAATAATAATAATAATAATAATAATATTTATGACGGTCGCAGTGTCCCGGGGTCACGTGATCCCCTTGTACGACTTTCCGACAAGCAAAGTCAGCGGGGGAAGTCAGATTTGCTTAACATGTTACTAACTTAACAACTGCAGGGATTCGTTTCACAGCGGTGGCACAAAAGGTCGTAAAATGAGGCAAAATTCAACATACATTTCACTTAGCAACAGAAATGTCAGAACTCAATTGCGGTGGTAAGTTGAGGACTATCTGTAAGCTCAACCACCATCCGAGGGGCTACTCCCCCCAGTTCTGCTAGGAAGGGGAAAGCCGAAACAAAATGTCCGCCAATTCTTTTTATGAGTTTCTGTTAATGGTTTTGCTTTGAATTTCAGGCCTGACTTTCTTCCAAGGAAGACAGGTAAGAGATGGAACTCTTCCCATTTTGCGTCCCCGTTTTATACAAATGCTGCGATCTTGTTTAGAGTGAAAGCAGGGTAGAAATGAGGCCATGGTCTCCTAGCTTCTCCCCTTCCCCCAAAGGTCCAAGCTTTCTTTCAGGGTGCAATTGGGGCCCCAGTTTCGATTCCCAGCAAATAGCCCTAGATAAATGCCGCTCTCAAAAACCAGGAACCCCATTTTTTCAGAGGTCAGACTGAAAATAATTATGGGCATCGGCGGAGATGATTCAAATTCCATTTACTTCTAAGGTTTCCAGCCGCTTCTGGGGGGAACAGCAGTTTGATGCTCTCAGGCATCAGCTATCTTCATAATCCAAAGGGCAAAAATAATAAGAGGCGTGCATTTAAGTTGTATCAGCAAAGGGTGAGGATTTATAGGAGGCAGGGAAGAGGGAGGGGAGGGGGAAGGGAAGGAAGAACAGGAGAAAAGGGCTCTAGAAGAGGGAGGGAGGGAGGGAGGAAATGAGAAAGGAAGAAAGAAAAGGAAAAAAGGGAAGAGAGCAAGGAAGGAAGGAAGACAGAGAGAGAGAGAAAGAACAAAAGAAAGAAAGAAAGAAAGAAAGAAAGAAAGAAAGAAAGAAAGAAAGAAAGAAAGGGGAGGAAGGGGAGGGAAGAAGGAAGAAAATGGAGAAAAGGGAAGGAAAAAGGAAGGAAGCAGAAAGAGAAAAGAAAGAAAATGGAGAAAAGAGGGAAGTAGGGAGGGAGGAAGGAAGACAAAAGGACAGAAACAAAAGAAAGAAAGAAAGAAAGAAAGAAAGAAAGAAAGAAAGAAAGAAAGAAAGAAAGAAAGAAAGAGAGAGAGAGAGAAAGGAAGGGAGGAAGGAAGGAAGAAAGGAAGGAAGGAAGGAAGGAAGGAAGGAAGGAAGGAAGGAAAAAGGAAGGAAGGAAGGAAGGAGGGAGGGAGGGAGGGAGGGAGGGGGAGAGGGAGGGAAGCAGAAAATGGATTAAAAGAAAAAGGAAGGAGAAAGGGATGAAGAGAAAAAATGGGGGAAAGGGAGGGAGGAAAGAAGGAAGGAGAGAGAGAGAAAGGAAATGGAGGAAAAGAGAAAGGAAGGAAGGAGGAAAGAAGGGAGGGAGGGAGGACAAGAAAGGGAGGGAGGAAACAAAACGGAAAATAAATTTTTCCCACATCTATTTCTCCTGTGAAGATTCTAGAGACACTTAAGCAAATATTTACATTCATTTTCCTTTTACCATCTAAGGAAACTAACAATAGAATTTGTTTTTAGCAGGCCTGGAACTTCAAAAAAACAAAACCCCAAGAGTCTTTCTTTTAATGTGAACTTTAAATGGATTCGTTTATACGCCTATCTCCCCTCCACTACATTTTTTTGTTCTTGGTCCCCTTGCCGATCGAAAGAGCCCAATGAAACAAAAATCTCAAAAACAACAACGGAACAACAACAGAAGATGCCGGGTGGGGAAAAACCACCTTCGCAAGCCTTTTTTTAAAAAAAAAACATTTTCCAGACACAAACGCTGCAGCCAGGAGCCCTGATACTTTGAATCGTAACCTTCCAACCCCATAATGGTTAACTAGGCTGGGACCTATGGGTCTCGTAGTCTCAAACCCCTGGCAATTCGCCTCTCGGGCCCGCTCCTAGCAAACGGAACTGCAAGGCTTAGATTTATTTTAAAAAAAATAAAAATTAAAAAAGAAAGGAAAGAAAAGTTGGGTTGGAAACAGGGAAGAACAGAGGGATTTCTCCAAAGATGGTTGGGGGGGGGGAGAGGAAATTTGCATTTTGGTGGGCTTTGTGCAAAAGATTTATTTATTTATTTATTTATTTATTTATTTATTTATTTATTTATTTATTTATTTATTTATTTATTTATTTATTAAATTTATATACCGCCCTATCTCCCTTGCGGGACTCAGGGCAGTGAACAGGCGATACTAAAAAACCACGAATAAATAAATAATTTCTGTTTTAAAATCGAATTGAATAATAGGCCTGTTCTAAAAACACACCCATACAAAACCCCCCACTGAAACACAATCCAAACTACGCCAGGCCGGCCGCACGGAATAGATGGGCCTTCAAGGTGTCCGATTGAGTGTCTCACTCACACACATAGACACACACACACACACCCACACACACAGAAGCTGTCCGTCGCCCTGGCTTGGCTAATGCTACCTTTCCACTGGCAGGTAGGTCCTGAGGCGGTTCCCGTGGCAACCTGCAAATCTGAACAACAGGTTGCTAGCCTCCATCACGTGTGCGGCAGAATTAATCAGCCCCTTTGCAAAAAAAAAAAATCAAAAAAAAAAATCAGGTCGGGGCCGAAGTCCGGAGACTCCAAACGTACAACAGCTTCACTCACTCACACACACACACACACACACATATCTCCCTCCCCTCTCCTGCTTCGGTTGCTAATTACACACAAAAAAGGCAGCAACCAAGGTGGAAAAACAGCTCCCAAATAATTACACGTTCAACCCTGACCTTTCCTTGTGGCTGGCTCTCACCTGCCTTTCCAAGGCCTTCGTCCCCTGCCACGGGATCGGGCCACCTCCCAACCCTTCGACAGCCACTTGAAAAACAAACGTGGCCACCACTAGCCAAAGGCCACGGCAATGTGAAAATGGAGAAATAAAAGCAAGGATAAAAACAGATCAATCATTCCTTAATTGGAGGGGGGGGGAATTAAAAGAAGAGAGAATTGCCTGCTCGCCGGCATTGGGCAGAAACTTAAATCTCACAACTTTGCTGTGCTGAATGAGGGTTCGGTGCTGTGTCTCTTGCAGGCCCTTTCCTGGTAAATAAAGTAAGGTTCTAGTCCTCGTGGTGCTGAATTAAAGGGACGGGGGAAATTGGCTGCTCTGGTTTTGTCTCCAAACTTAACTTGAAGAAGGAATGGGGAATTCTGGGAGCTGAAGTCCACAAGTCTTAAAGTTGCCAAATTTGGAGAGCCCGTCTCTAGTTGAAGAAACGTCCTCTGGGGAAAACTGACCCGTCCAATTTCAGTTTAAGAACAAGACAGGATTGCTATATGGGACAACTGTAGCTCCTTGCCTAATCCTCTTCCCCAAAATAGCCAGTGGTCAACTTACAATCATTCACTTAGTGTCTGTTTGAAGTTATCACGACACTGAAAAAAATGAGTGTGGATGTCTTGGGGTTTGTATTTAGGATTTAATTTCTGAAAGCCACCTGGAGTCTGAATTGGGTGGCTATATAAATTTTCTCAATCAATAAGAAACAGAATGACAGAATAACAGAGTTGGAAGGGACCTTGGAGGTCATCTAGTCCAACCCCCTGTGCGAGCAGGAAACCCTATACCAGGGGATCTTTAAACTTGGCCCTTTTATGACTTGTGGACCTCAACTCCCAGAATTCCTCAGCCAGGCATGTGTGCCTGGCTGAGGAATTCTGGGAGTTGAGGTCCACAAGTCATAAAAGGGCCAAGTTTAAAGACCCCTGCCCTGTACCATTTCAAACAAGTTGTTGTCCAGTCTCTTCTTGAAAACATGCAACTTCTGAAGGCAACTTCTGTTCCACTGATTCTCACAGTCAGGAAATTTATCCTTAGTTCTAGATTAGTTCCACTCCATTGCTCATTGCCCTCCAGTGCCTTATAGAATAAGTTGACCCCCTTTTCTTTGTGGCAACCCCTGAGATATTGGAAGACTGCTATCATGTCACCCCTAATCCTTCTTTTCATTAAACTAGACATACCCAATTCCTGCAACCGTTCTTCGTATGTTTTAGCTTCCAGTCTCCTAGTCATCTTGACTGCTCTTTTCTGCACTCTTTCTAGAGTCTCAACATCTAATAAATACACAAATAAATAAATTGACATCTAATAAATACATAAACTAACTTCAAATAATTAAGAAAGAAAGAAAAAGAGAGAAAGAAAGAAAGAAAGAAAGAAAGAAAGAAAGAAAGAAAGAAAGAAAGAAAGAAAGAAAGAAAAAGAGAAAGGCTAAAACATATAAGGAAAGGTTGCTGGAATTGGGAATGTCTAGTTTAATGAAGAGGAGGACGAGGTGGGACAGGATAGCAATGTTCCAATATCTCAGGGGCTGCCCCAAAGAAGAGGGAGTCAAGCTATTCTCCAAAGCGCCTGAAGGCAGGACAAGAAGCAACAGATGGAAACTAATCAAAGAGAGAAGCAGTGTAGAACTGAGGAGAAACTTCCTGACAGTTAGAACAATTAACCAGTGGAACCCCTTGCCTCCAGAAGCTGTGAATGCTCGAACACTGGAACTTTTAAAGAAGAGATTGGACAGCCATTTGTGTGAAATGGTATAGGATTTCCTGCCTGAGCAAGGGGTTGGACTAGAAGACCTCCAAGGTCCCTTCCAACTCTTCTCTTCTCTTCTCTTCCATTCCATTCTATTTTCTATTCCATTCTATATTCTATTCTATTCTATTCTATTTTCTATTCCATTCCATTCCATTCTATATTCTATTCTATTCTATATTCTATTCTATTCTGTATTCTATTCTATTCTATGAAGGGAGGAAGGGAGAGAGGGAAAGAAAGAAAGAAAGAAAGAAAGAAAGAAAGAAAGAAAGAAAGAAAAAAGAAAGAAAGAAAGAAAGAAAGAAAGAAAGAAAGAAAGAAAGAAAGAAAGAAAGAAAGAAAGAAAGAAAGAAAGAAAACAATAAATAACTAGGAAGGTTGCAGACCAGAGAAAGGAATGGGGTAAAGACGGTTTCAGACGCAGCCCTGTCCTGGTCCCACCAGCTGGTCTTTTAGCCTGGAAGATGGAAAGGCTCCCAAAACAGATAATTGGGGGGCCGTTGATAAAAACCTCCCTAGACTAGAAACATCGGAGACAGAGGCTGGGTGCCCCTCCTCCGATCAGTCCCCGTCTTTATTATGTCTCTGAGTGGTTTTTAATCCTCCACCGTGATGATTACCGTCTGTCTCAGCAGCGTCTTCAACTCCAAATGAGACAGCATGGAGCATCGGGCTTAGAAGTGGAAAACGCCAGACAAAAGAAAGAAAAACAGGTGATCAGAGGAGAGAGGAAAAAAATGTAAGTTGAGGACTTCTAGTCTCTGGGTTTTTGTCCAGACTGACGGTTCCCTTGCTGGCCCTCGAGGTAGGAGAGAAATGAATGGAAAATGTTGGAAAGTGTTTGTATTTTGCTTCCCCATCTGGGCTTCCTTTTGAACCCCGGAACGTCCCCTGTAGCTTAAGAGCAGATTTCAACCCACAGAGGAAAAAGCAGTGCACCACGGAGCATCGAGTTAACCTCTGGAACTCACTGCCACAAGAACAGTCCTCAAATATTTCTAAACTCTCATCAATCCTTCCTTGGACCAAGAGGATGGATCCAGGAAATCATCACTGGACATATCCGGGGGTACTTACAACCCAGATTCAAAGTTACGACGGTTGCCCCGACCACGGTCAGGTGACGGCACTCCAGACACCTTGATTTTGTTTGCCAGAGGCTCCCTAAGAAAGTTGTAAATGACAATCCCAGGACGTTGGGATGCTGTTTATATAAAGGTATATAAACATAGAGCAAACCCCCACTCCCTTCTAGCACTGATGATGTTACCTAGTTTGGGTAATGAAACGTCTGCAAGAAAGCCACCCAGCTCAGACAGCACCCAGGACCCCACAGTTTATTTATTTATTTATTTATTTATTTATTTATTTATTTATTTATTTCATTTATACCCCGCCCTTCTCCCAGAGGACTCAGGGCGGCTTACAGCCAGTTTAAAACAATCCCACATAAATACCAAATACAAATCTAAAATAATTAAAAATAAATATTTGAATTGGCCGCCCTTTCTCCTCCTCTCCACAAACCTCCCTCCCTTCTAGCACTGATGATGTTACCTAATTGGGTCATGCAACATCTGCAAGAAAACCACCAAGCTCAGAGAGCACCAAGGACTCCACAGTCATAGTCCCCCCCTCCTCCTCCTCCTCCTCTCCACAAGCCCCACTCCCTTCTAGCACTGATAAGACTACCTAGTCTGGTCATGAAACATCTGCAAGAAAACCACCAAGCTCAGAGAATTCTAAGGACTTCTCCTCCTTTCCACAAATCCCACTGATAATATTACCTAGTTGGGTCATAAAATGTGTGCAAGAAAACAACTAAGCTCAGAGAATAGTAAGGACTCCTCCTCTTCCTCCTCCTCCTCTGCACAAATCCCATTGATAATATTACCTAGTCTGGTCATAAAATGTATGCAAGAAAACCACCGAGCTCAGAGAATAGTAAGGATTCCTCCTCCTTCTCCTCCTGCTCCTCCTGCTCCTGCTCCTCCTCCTCCTCTTCCTCCTCCTCCTCCTCCTCCTCCTCCTCCTCTCCACAAACCCCACTCCCTTCTAGCACTGATAATATTATCTAGTCTGGTCATGAAACGTCTACAAGAAAACCACCCAGCTCAGAGAGCACCTAAGATCTGACAATCCTCCTCCTCCTCCTCCTCCCCCCCACTCCCTTTTAGCACTGATAATATTACCTAGTCTGGTCATGAAACGCCTGCAAGAAAACCACCCAGCTCAGAGAGCACCAGGGACCCCACAGTTCAACCCTGAGCTTCAAACGTTCTGTTCTATTGGCAGAACACGATTTTGAGAAACGGGCAGGGGTGCAAACAGAAGCTCAGCCATGGCTGCCCATCGCATGCCCCCTTCATGTGCCCCTCCTAGGGCCTTGGAGAGCCTGGGCACCTCTGGGCACCATCCTCAAGCCCTCCATGCCCGTCGTGGCCTCCTTCTGTGGTTACTATAGAGACACTAATGTGGCCATTAGCAATGTTTACCAGGCAGAGCCGGGCAGACAGATGGTGGCCTCCACTCCACCTGAAGCTGACTTGATGTTTTCCAGCCCAGGCTGGGATTTGGGGCTTGGCGAGGATTAGAGAGGAGGGTTAAAATTTACACATCTGTTGTGAATCTGAAACAGGATCCGCTCCTCCAGGTTAGAGGGATTAAGTGGCCCAGCCGCCGCCAAGGTCTCACATGGAGACGAGGGCTGGAGGGAGCTTTCCTCCCTGGCTCTGCACTGGTTTTGGAGTCTCTGGGGAGAGAGGAAGAAAGGAAGGAGAGGGAGAAAGGAAGGAAATGGAGAAAGAGAAGGAGGAGGAGGACCAAGAGAAGGAGGAAGGGGAGGAAGGAGGAAGAGGAAAACAGAGGGAGGGAGGGAGGGAGGGAGGGAGGAAGGAAGGAAGGAAGGAAAATGGAGAAAAGGAAGAAATGGAGAAAAGGAAGGAAAGGAAGAAAGGAAGAAAGGGAAAAAAGGGAAGAGCATGGGAGGAAAAAGAAAGAGTGAGAGAGAGAGAGAGAGAGAGAGAGAGAGAGAGAGAGAGAGAGAGAGAGAGAGAGAGAAAGAAAGAAAGAAAAAAGAAAGAAAGAAAGAAGAAAGAAAGAAAGAAGAAAGAAAGAAAGAAAGAAAGAAAGAAAGAAAGAAAGAAAGAAAGAAAGAGGAAAGGAAAAGAGGGAGGGAGGGAGGAGGGAAATGAGAAAGGAAGAAAGGGAAGAAAGGGAAGATAGCAAGGGAGAAAGAAAAGAAAAAGAAAGAAAGAAAAAAGAAAGAAAGAAAGAAAAAAGAAAAAAGGGGATGGTGGAAGGGGAAAGGAAAAGAGGAAGGAAGGAAATGAGAAAGGAAGAAAGAGAAGATGGCAAAGGAGGAAAAGAGAAAGAGAAAAAGAAAGAGAAAGAAAGAGAGAGAGAGAGAGAGAGAGAGAGAGAGAGAGAGAGAGAGAGAGAGAGAGAGAGAGAGAAAGAAAGAAAGAAAGAAAGAGTCTCCACCTGCTTTTTTATTTTGCCTCCATCTACTTTCTGGACAGCATCACCCAGAGGCTAAATGCACCCCTGAAAATGTCCTGAAACAACTTTCCCAGCTTGGTGTTCAAAGGCTTTGGGCCACAAAGGGAGAAACTGTCCTTATTTTTCCCTGGGGAAGTTCACCGTGTCTTCCCAAAGCTCCCTCCGTTTCCGCTTTTTGGGCCAGAAAGTTACTAGGGCCTCCAGATAATGCCGGTCCGTTTCTCCATCTCCAGGAGACGCTGACCCCTGCGCTCGGAGAGAAGGAGAAGTAGTGACTTCTGTTGCTAAGTGAGGCGGTCGTTAAACACGTCGTGCCCGATTCTACAACCTTCTTTTTTTTTTTTTTTTGCTGCAGGGGTTAAGCGAACCGCACGGTTGTTAAGTGAATCAGGGGGTCATTAAACGAATCCAGTTTCCCTTGTCAGAAACCAGCAGGGAAGGCCCAAAATGGCGGTCCCCGTGACTGCCACTGTCGTAAATACACGACGCCGGTTGCTAAGCGTCCATCTTTTGATCACGTGACCTCGGGGGACGCTGAAACGGTTGTAAGTGGGAGGGCTAGGCCTAAGTCACTTTTTTCAGTGCCGTTGTCACTCTAAAGGGTCGCTAAATGAATGCTTGTAAGCCAAGGATCGCATGTACCAAGGATCTGGGTAACCCATGCCTCGATTTCCTTGCTGTATATAAACTTTTTCCGATGCCATAATTTGTCAGCTGTATGTGTATTTGGGGATGTAGATTAGTGTTGTTTAAGCTTAGTGACTTTAAGATATGTGGACTTCAACACCCAGAATTCCCCAGCCAGCGATGGGAATTCTGGGAGTTGAAGGCCATATGTCTAAGGAGTTGAAGTTCATAGGCCTCAAAGTTGTTAGGGTTAAGAAAGACTGATGGGGATCATCTATTTTCCCCAACTTGGAGCCCTCAAAATGTGCTGGAACTGCAACTCCCAGAATCCCCTGGGAATTCTGTAGGAATTCTGGGAGGTCGGTGCTACCTCACCCAACAGGAGAGGACCAGAGAAGATCCATGTAGAAGGGACAGATTATCGACAGAGGCAGCGTTCTTTCAAAAGTCAGTTTGGATCCAATATAGATAGTCCTCGGCTTACAACCGTTCATTTAGTGACTGTTCAAAACAACGGCACTAATAAAAATCATTTCAGTGTTGATGCTTTTTTAATGAAATGGGAGGTGGGAGTAGCCAACTTTTTCAAAACCAAGCCAACATTTTGCACACTTTTTGAAACCATAAAAGCTGCTAGTGGGAAAAAAAAACCCAAATTCTCAAATGGCTTGGAGAATAGAATAGAATAGAATAGAATAAAGTAGAATAGAATAGAATAGAATAGAATAGAATAGAATAGAATAGAATAGAAGAATGGAGTGGAGTGGAGTGGGGTGGAGTGGAGTGGAATAAAAGGGCCAAGTTTGAAGACCCCTGAATTGTACTGTTTAGTTACCACATCAGATAAATCAATGTTTCTTAGTTGTGACAACTTTAAGATGTGTGGACTTCAACTCCCAGAATTCCCCAGTCAGCATGCTTTGAGAGGTGTGGCTGGGGAATCCTGGGAGTTGAAGTCCATACCTTTTAGAGTTGCTATGGTTGAGAAACATAAAGTTAAATCGTAAATCAGTGGAATAGTTTATCTCCAGAAGTTGTAGGTGCTCCATCACTGGAGGTTTGTAAGAAAATATTGGACATTTATTTGTCCAGCATGGTGTTGGGTCTCCTGCTTGTGCAGGGGGTTGGACTAGATGACCTCCAAGGTCCCTTCCAACTCTGTTATTCTGTCATTCTGTTTCTTATTGATTGAGAAAATGTATATGGCCGCCCAATTCAGACTCCAGGTGGCTTTCAGAAATTAAATCCTAAATACAAACCCCAAGACATCCACATCCATTTTTTTCCAGTGCCGTGATAACTTCAAACAGTCACTAAGTGCATGATTGTAAGTTGACCACTGGCTATTTTGGGGAAGAGGATTAGGCAAGGAGCTACAGTTGTCCCATATAGCAATCCTGTCTTGTTCTTAAACTGAAATTGGACCGGTCAGTTTTCCCCAGAGGATGTTTCTTCAACTAGAGACGGGCTCTCCAAATTTGGCAACTTTAAGACTTGTGGACTTCAGCTCCCAGAATTCCCCATTCCTTCTTCAAGTTACGTTTGGAGGACAAAACCAGAGCAGCCAATTTCCCCTGTCCCTTTAATTCAGCACCATGGGGACTAGAACCTTACTTTATTTCCAAGATAAGGGCCTGCAGGAGACACAGCACCGAAACTTCATCCAGCACACCAAAAGTTGTGAGATTTAAGTTTCTGCCCAATGCCGGCAAGCAAACAACTCTCTCTCTTTTTAAATTTTAAATTGTAAATTCCCTATTCTGGGCGTTGAAGTCCACAAGTCCTTAAAGTTGCCGAATTTGGAGACCGTGAGGACTAGAAGACCTCCAAGATCCTTTCCAACTCTAGACCCACGTTCAGAAGGAGCTTAAGCGACCGGTCACCAGCGTGTTGGAAGGACTAAAAGGAGCACAGGGGATGGGCCTCCCACCCCATCCCACACCATGTGTGGGGTGGCTGTGACCTGCCCTTGCAGCCAAAACAGGAAGCAAGCAGAACTTGTCCTGTTCAAGGACAGGACACCACCAGGTGCAAATGCTGGAGGCAGGTGGTATCCAGATGTGGCTTGCGAAATAGAAGTAGCAGGCAAAATGAATATGGGGGGGAGGGGGATCCTCAACTTACAACAGTTCGCTTAGTGACTCTTCTAAGTTACAACAGCACTGTAAAAAAAGTGACTTATGACCATTTTTCACGCTTATGACCGTAGCAGCGTCCCTACAGACATGTGATCAAAATTTGAACACTTGGCCACTGATTCATATTTATGACGGTTGCAGCGTCTTGGGGTTATGTGATTCCCCTTTTTTGACCTTCTGACAGGCAAAGTCAATGGGGGAAAGCCAGATTCACTTAACAACCATGTTACTCACTTAACAACTGCAGTGATTTTGCTTAACCACCGTGTCAAGAAACGCCGTAAAATGGGGCAAAACTCACTGAACAGGTTTCTCACTTAACCACATACATTTTGGGCTCCATTGTGGTCGTAAGTTGAGGACTTCCTGTATAGGCAGTTCTCGACTTATAAACATTCTGTTAGAGCAGGGGTCTTCAAACTTGGCCCTTTTAGGACTGGTGGACTTCAACTCCCAGAATTCCTCAGCCAGGCACGCGTGCCTGGCTGAGGAATTCTGGGAGTTGAAGTCCACCAGTCCTAAAAGGGCCAAGTTTGAAGACCCCTGCTTTAGAGAGAACCTTTGCAAAGACTTTCCAGCAAGTTCTAATCTCCTTTGTTTAAAATAAAGAGGGTTAAATGCAGGTTAAACAAACAAGTTTCTGCTCTTTCCCAAAAGCAGTACAGGTGGTCCTTGACGTATAACCGTTTGTTTAGTGACTGTTCGAAGTTACAACGGCACTGAAAAAAGTGACTTAGGACCGTTTTTCATACCTACGACCGTTGCAGCCTCCTCGTGGGTCACGTGATCAAAATTCAGAGGCTTGGCAACTGGACCCGTATTTATGATGGTGGCAGGGTCCCCGGGGGGGTCTTATGTTCCCCTTTTGTGAGCTTCCGACAAGTAAAGTCTGTGGGGAAGCCAGATTCCCCTAGCAGCTGTGCTACTAACTTAACAACTGCAGAGATTCACTTAGCAACGTGGGGCAAAAGTCTCTTAACCGACTCGCTTAGCAACGGAAATTGTGGGGTCAATTGTGGTCGTAAGTCAAGGACTACCTGTAAACCTGTGAATTTAAGCAGCCTGCTTGCTTATCTGTCTGTCTGTCCATCCAACTCTGATTCTATTCTATTCTATTCTATTCTATTCTATTCTATTCTATTCTATTCTATTTTCTATTCTATTTTCTATTCTATTTTCTATTTTATTTTCTATTCCATTCCGTTCCGTTCCGTTCCATTCCATTCTATTCTATTCTGTTTTCTATTCTATTCTGTTTTCTATTCTATTCTATTTTCTATTCTATTTTCTATCCCGTTCCGTTCCGTTCCATTCTATTCTATTCTATTCTATTCTATTTTCTATTCATTCCATATTCTATTCTATTCTATTCTATTCTATTCTATTCTATTCTATTCTATTCTATTTTCTATTCATTCCATATTCTATTCTATTCTATTCTATTCTATTCTATTCTATTCTATTCTATTCTATTTTCTATTCATTCCATATTCTATTCTATTCTATTCTATTCTATTCTATTCTATTCTATTTTCTATTCATTCCATATTCTATTCTATTCTATTCTATTCTATTCTATTCTATTCTATTCTATTCTATTCTATTCTATATTGTCCTGTCTTATCCTCTCCTATTCTGTTCTGTTCTGTTCTGTTCATCCATTTATAATACACACAGGTTCTCTGGGTCCATCAGGGCTTAGATGTCCAGATGCAGGACAAGGCTAAAAGGCCAGGGTGGGTCTGCGTCCAGGAACCCTCCCAGAGGTGGGGGTGTTCCCAGCAGCCTGACATAGGTAGTAGGACCCCTGCGGATCCCATCCCTCTGACCACCTCTCCCCCCCCACATTGTCCGTCAGCCTGTTTTACATCATTTGTAGGGCAGAGCGTGGGAGAAAACTGGAGGAAGCTTGCCAGACAGAGCCAAAGTAAAGATATGGCCGGCAGATTCTTTCAAAATGGCATTTGGGGAGGGGGGGCATCCGTGATGCATCTGCCCAGATGTGCAGGCCATGAGGCTGAGATCTTGACTCCATCACGGGGGGGGGGGAGAGGTCACTGTGGTCCTCTTGACCTCAAGATGAGGCCCATCACACAGCCGCCAATAACTAAAGCATCTTCTGGAGGAAAAGGAGAATTGTGGCAGTTAGCCGTCCATCTTTCCGAATTCGAGGAATTCAGGGCGGTTCGTAGGGGACCCCAGCGGAGTAAAAGTCACCCTCTCGTCTCCCTCGCAGGGGTCCCCATTGTCACCTGATTGACAGAAGAAGGGGAAGGGGGGCCCTGGATGTCCTCTGATGGGGCAACGAAAGGATGGGCGAACAGAAGGGGTCCCACCAAGTCAGCCTCTATATAGATAGCCACAAAGGTCAGGAGAGCAGTTCCCGCTTAGTTCAGTGGTCTTGAAGCCCCCCGCCCACCCACCCAAAACCTTCCCCAGACCTGTTGCTAGCAGCTTTTCTCTCCGGGCCCCACCCCGATGGGAGGAGACTCTTATTCTGAAACCCAGGCTCCATCTATGATGTAATTGTCCCTTTGCCATAGTACCAGGGAGAGGGTGGGCAGCCAGCCGCTCATTGGCCCGCCTGAAGGGGGGGGAGGCAGAAAGGCCCAACTGTCTCACGGTCGCCCCTCCCAGCCCCTCCCAGCTGTCTTTCTCACAGACTATAAAAAGGGGGTCCCATCGCTCCGGGTGCTCCCTGGCGATCCCCCCACCTGGCAGAGGCTGACTTTTGAGGGACAGGTGAGAAAGTGGATTCCTTTTTTTTTTATTATTATTATTATCTCAGCAGGAGGGTGAGGAGGGAGCTGGAAGGAAGGAAGGAAGGAAGGAAGGAAGGAAGGAAGGAAGGAAGGAAGGAAGGAAGGAAGGAAGGAAGGTGTGAATGGGGGAAGGAAGGAGGGAGAGAGGGAGGGAAGGATGGAAGGAAATAAAGGAAGAAAAGGTGTGAAGGGGAGGAAGGAAGGAAGGAAGGAAGGAAGGAAGGAAGGAAGGTGTGAATGGGGAAGGGAGGGAAGAAAAGAAAAAGAAAGGAAGGTGTAAATGGGGGAAAGGAAAGAAGGAAGGAAGGTGTGAATGAGGGAAGGAAGGAGGGAGAGAGGGAGGGAAGGAAGGAAGGAAATAAAGAAATAAAAGGTGTGAAAGGGGGAGGAAGGAAGGAAGGTGTGAATGGGGAAGGAAGGAAGGAAGGAAGGAAGGAAGGGAAAGAAAAAGGAAGGAAGGGAAAGAAAAGGGAAGGAAGGTGGGAATGGGGGAAGGAAGGAAAGAGAAGAAAAATGAAGGGAGCTGTGAAAGGAGGAAAGAAGGAGGGAGAGAGGGAGGGAAGGAAGGAAATAAAGGAAGAAAAGATGTGAAAGGGGGGAGGGAGGAAGGAAGGAAGGAAGGAAGGAAGGAAGGAAGGAAGGAAGGAAGGAAGGAAGGAAGGAAGGAAGGAAGGATAATTTTCCAACGCAACCCAAGCAGTTTCTTTAGATAAATATAAGCATGATTCTTGGCGGGTATGTGTGTGTGTGTGTGTGTGTGTGTGTGTGTGAATTTGTGTATCTGTTCCTGTTGTTGTTGTTTTTTAACCCAGACTCCTCAAACCCAACAACATCTGGTGCTGAAGCAAAAGAAACAGGCTTCAGCTGAAAGCCAGCCCTCCAAAATTTCTGGGGCGCCCAGAACAACTGAACAAAGTTATTCCTTCCCATCCAGGAAAAACCTACCTGGAGCCCCCAAGATTTCTTCCCAGGGTCTACATCCAGGTAGGACAAGCTGAGTTGTAGTCCTGGGACTAGCCCACCTCCTCCCGGTGTCCCAAGAGGAGAACCTTGAGATGTAATAATAATAATAATAATAATAATAATAATAATAATAATAATAATAATAATAATAATAATAATAATAATAATAACAACAACAACAACAACAACAATAATAATAATAATAGTAATAATAATAGTAATAATAATAGTAATAATAATAAAGTTGGAAGGGACCTTGGAGGTCATCTAGTCGAACCCCCTGCTCAGGCAAGAAACCCTATACCATTTCAGACAAATGGCTGTCCAGTCTCTTCTTAAAAACTTCCAGTGTTGGGGCATTCACCGTTCCTGGAGGCAGGTTGTTCCACTGGTTAATTGTATTTAATTCACTTTTTTTTTTCCAAATCAGATGACGCTTCTGGTGCCTCCTTTTCACTTTCCACCTAACGTAGCCTGCCAACAAATAGCACAGAATTGGGGGGGGGGGGTTTGGGTTGCAGCTTCCTGGTTCCCCCTTGCCCCTTAAAAAAAATCCATTTGTGTAGGACGCAATAAGGACTCCTGCTTTGGGCAGAGGGGGTGGTCTAGAAGATCTCTGAGGTCCCTTCCAGAGCTAGGGTTCTACAATTCTGTGCTGGGTCTTTAAAGAGAATCTCTCTCTTTTTTTACAAAAAATATATATATATCTCCGTTTCATTTTTTTTTTTTAATGAATCCACCCAGGCGAAGAAAAAAAAAACACCTTTGTTTGATTTGCAGAAAATTGTGCCGTTGAAGTGTCTGTGTGTCCATCTCTCTGTGGGCGGTCCAGATGTGTATATACAGGTAGTCCCTGACTTATGACCACAGTTGAATCCAAAATTTATGTTGCTAAATGAGAAATGTGTTAAGTGAGTTTTACCCCGTTTTACAACCTTTCTTTCCCCCGGTCATTAAGTGAACCCTTGAAGTTGTTAAGTGAGTAACATGGTTGTTAAGTGGATCGGACTTCTCCTTTGACTTGGCTCATCAGAAAGTCGCGTGACTCCAGGGAGGCTGCAGCCGTCGTAAATACGAGTCAATGGCCAAGCGTCTGAAATTTTGATCACGGGACCCTGGGGCTGCGGCTACGGTCGTGAAGTGTGAAACACGGTCGTAAGTCCCTTTTTTTTCCAGCGCCGTTGTAACTTCGAACGGTCACTAAATGAACTGTCGTAAGTCGAGGACGGCCTGTCTTAGGCCGTTTGTCATTCTCTTAAAGTCAAACTTTCTGTCTGCCTGACCCTCAGCTTTTAACTCGAGAGCTTTTAGGATCCTTGCCAACCGCCCGCTATTTTACAAGCCATGGTTAATTTAAGCCAAGGGAAGGCCTGATCTTTCCTTCAAACCCAGGATTGTCTCAGCTTCTTTTCTACTGATTTGTTCTCCTTTTAAAATGTCACCCCCCTCCCCAGAAAAGCTAAAGCTGACTGAAAAGCTAATATCTACCAGAAAACACCGCCGTGAAAAGGCTAAAATGTAAAACCCGAAGGACCAATAAAATAAATACACAATAATAATAATAATAATAATAATAATAATAATAATAATAATAATAATAATAATAATAATAGTAATAATAATAATAAAGTTGGAAGGGACCTTAGAGGTCATCTAGTCCAACCCCCTGCTCAGGCAGGAACCCCTATATACCATTTCAGACAAACGGCTGTCCAGGCTCTTCTTAAAAACTTCCAGTGTTGGAGCATTCACCGCTTCTGGAGTTATGAGGCACAAAGAGTCACGTCCAGGTTTAAACCTAGTTTGGAAGCAATCAGCAGCCTTGCAAACCACCTTCTAACCAGGAAAAAAAAAGTCCTGGTTCTCCAGCACAAAAAGAGAGAGACAAAATTATCTGGTTATGTCTCTTATGCTCCTACCCAGACGATCTTGCATACAGCTAGTCCTCAAATTATGACCACAATTGGGACTAGATTTTCTGTTGCTAAGCGAGGAGGTGGTTGTCACAGATGTTTGTGATCTTTGTGATGTTTGTGATCTTGTTGCTAAGCGAATCACTACCGTTCAGGGAATCACATGGGTCGCTAACTGAATCTGGCTTCTCCCCATTGACTTTACTGGTCAAAAAGGCCAGCTGAGAAAGTCACCAACGGGGATCACATGACCCCGGGATCCTGCAATCGTCATAAGTCCATGTCAGTTGCCAAGGGCCCAAATTTTGATCACCTGACTGTGGGGGATGCAGCGACGGCTGTAAGTGTGAGGACGGACTGGTCATAATTCACTTTCTGCAGCGCCGTCATTTAACTGTCGCTCAATGAACTTTTTCAGTGCCGTCGTAACTTCAAACGGTCACTAAACGAACTGTCATAAGTTGAGGACTCCCTGTACTCATGTTCTAAAATCATATACCTGAAGTGAGTACATGGAGTCCTCAACTTATCACGGTTCATTTAGTGACCGTTCGAAGTTATGACGGCGCTGGAAAAAAGCGACTGATGACCATTTTTCACACTTACGACCATTGCTGCATCCCCCCCGTGGTCGCGTGATCAAAATTCAGATGCTTGGCAATTGACTCATATTTACGACCGTTGTAGTAGCCTGATTCTCTTTTGCGACCTTCCGACAAGCAAAGTCAATGGGAAAAAGCCAGATTCGCTTAACAGCTGTGTGACTCGCTTAATGACTGTAGTGATTCAATTCACAGACGTGGGAAGAAAAGTCGTAAAATGAGGCAAAACTCACATAACAAATTTGTCCCTTAGCAAGATAAATTCTGGGCTCAGCGCTGGACATAAATCTATCTGTCCCTGTATAAGTTTATCTGGTCATCTATAATGATGATAATGATAATGATGATGATGATGATGATGATGATGATGATGATGATAGAATAGAACAGAATAGAATCTTTACTGAGAATAGAATAGAATGAGTTGGAAGGGACCTTGGAGGTCATCTAGTCCAACCCCCTGCTCAGGCAGGAAACCCTATACCATTTCAGACAAATGGCTGTCCAGTCTCTTCTGAAAAACTTCCAGTGTGGAGCATTCACTGCTTCTGGAGGCAGATTGTTCCACTGGTTAATTGTTCTCACTGTCAGGAAGTTTCTCCTTAGTTCCAGGTTGCTTCTCTCCTTGATCAGTTTCCATCCATTGCTTCTTGTCCTGCCTTCAGGTGCTTTGGAGAATAGCTTGACTCCCTCTTCTTTGGAGTAGCCCCTGAGATACTGGAACATGGCTATCATGTCCCCCCTCGTCCTTCTCTTCTAGTACTTTTCTCCCAATCTTTCTCTTTGCAGGATCTTCCACTATAAGCACGGCAGGGCAGGCCCTTTTCTTTTGCTCCTAAACTAAATTAAACTAAATTAAGGCCTTAATTATGTCCTTTTAATTGAATTAGCCGGTTATCCCTTGCCTTCAATTAAGGGCCGTCCTCAAAGCGTTTCCACAGACCAGGGCCCGCTTCGCTAACTCCCCGGGCACGGCTGTGACTTATTTTATAGCCCTTAAAGTATTTTTTTTAATCACTTTGCATCCAAAGGATTCAAGGGGGCAGTTTACAGGTAAATAAAAACTACCCACCTCTCTCTCTCTCTCTCAGAATATTTACACCTCCACTGAACAGCGAACGCCGTAACCGGGATCTCATTGACAAGACCGTTGCCATCCTAATTATTTGCACGGTTTTGATGCAAAAATGCACATCAACCAATAACTAATCTATATAGGTCTTTCTTTGAGGGTCAGTGATGATTTAAGCAAAATATTGGATAGAAAAAGAAAGACGAAGCTTTTCAGAACGTCTTCATGGGACCTTTCAGGACCCTGGACAGCTCCCGAGTAATCTATGAAGCAGCGTCATTGCCCAGTCTTCTCCGTGGAATACAAAGCCCATCATCCTCAGAGAAGACAGCCCCTGGCTGAGATGACTGGGGGGAAAGGATTAGGGACTTTGTTTCTGTGTTTTAGGAGAAATTCTTGGCCCAGCCAGGCTGGCCAGCGACAATCAATTTTGTATCAGTGTATCGACTTATCAGTATGATCACAGCTGAGCTCAAAATTTATGTTGTTAAGTGAGACGTTTGTTAAGTCAGCTTTGCTCCATTTTGTGACCTTTCTTGTTGTTAAGTGACTGACTGCAGATGTTCAATTAGTAACCTGGTTGTTGTTAAGTGAATCAGGCTTCCCCCGTTGACTTTGCTTGTCAGAAGGTCGCAAAAGGGGAACGCAAGACTCTGGGACGTTGCAACCGTCGTAAATATGAGTCAGCTGCCGAGCGTATGAATGTTGATCACATGACTATGGAGATGCTGCAACCGTCATAAGTGTGATAAACAATCATCTTTTAACAGGAGACTGGACAGCCATTTGTCAGAAATGGTATAGGGTTTCCTGCCTGAGCAGGGGGTTGAACTAGATGACCTTCAAGGTCCCTTCCAACATCATCATCATCGTCATCATCACCACCACTACCATCATCATCATCATCACCATCATCATCATCATCATTATTATTATTATTAGTCACGGTCACTAAATGAACTGCTATGTTGCGGGGTACCTGTACATTTTTTGACAGGGGAACAAATTCTAAAAATAATGCTTGTCATCAAATTGGAATTTAAATTTGGGGGCCGGGGGGGAATGGAAAATATCTTATTTTATTTATTTGTAAAATTGGTTAGCCACCCATCTTACCACAGGGTAACTCTGAGCAGTTTACAATTTTGCAGAGCGCCCGCTTCTCCTGAAGTTTGATTGGCTCAGACAGATACATCCAGACGTCTTGTGCACAGCTTAATATTTGCAAAAAAAATAATAATGGGTGGTCTCTGGTTAAATAGTAATAGTAATAGAGGCGGTGTTTATTCCTTGGTGTAATTGATTGATGTTGCATCTTTCATTCCGGTTCTCCAATTGGGGTACAGCAGGGGTCTTCAAACTTGGCCCTTTTATGACTTGCAGACTTCAACTCCCAGAATTCCTCAACCAGCATGGGGGAACTATGGCCCCTTCATGACTTGCGGAGTTCAACTCCCAGAATTCCTCAGCCAGCATGGGGGAACTATGGACCCTTCATGACTTGTGGACTTCAACTCCCAGAATTCCTCAGCCAGCCCTGTTTGATTTCAACAGGGATCTTCAACCTTGGCCCTTTTATGACTTGCGGACTTCAACTCCCAGAATTCCTCAGCCAGTGTGCCTGGCTGAGGTATTCTGGGAGTTGAAGTCCACAAGTCATAAAAGGGCCAAGGTTGAAGATCCCTGGTGTACAGGAAGTCCTCGACTTACAACCACAGTTGAGGCCAAAATTTGTGTTGCTGAGCAAGACTATTAAGTAAGTTTTGCCCCATTTTACAATCTTTCTTGCCACAGTCATAAAGTGAATCACTGCAGTTGTTAAGTGAGTAACTTAATTTAAACGTATATACCACTTCCTAGTGCTTTACATCCCTCTCTTATATATGTGTAAGTGCTATTGTTATTCTAAACCCTCCCTAGCTGGGTTCTGGTAACAGGTGAGGCAAAGGTACAGCTGGATCCTACCTTGAAGGCCATCAGATAAATTCAGGATTACCTTGTTTGCCAGATCTTTGTGTTCCTGATAGACGGCCTTGCCCTTGTGTCCTTTTGAGCTCACTGTGACTTGTTTATTCCACACAAGTGACAATGAGAAGTCTCAAAGGCCTTGGCCAGGGGTAGGCAACCTTGGCTCTTTTATGACTCGTGGACTTCAACTCCCAGAGTTCCTGAGCCAGCCATGCTGAGGGGAAAGGGAGAGGTTTCCAAGCTGAGCCATTCTGGCTCAGGAATTCTGGGAGTTGAAGTCCACGAGTCATGAGGGGGCCATAGTTCTCCCATGCTGGCTCAGGAATTCTGGGAGTTGAAGTCCACGAGTCATAAAAGAGCCCAGGTTGCCTACCCATGGCCTTGGCTATGGGGACCTGGACAAAAAGCATGATCTCGCAACTTCTAGATCAGGGGTCCCTAACCCCCGGTCCGTGGACCAGCACCAGGCTGTGGCATGTCAGCAACTGGTCCACACAAACAACAAAGCCTCATCCGTGGGATGCAGGCAGCACACAAAACCACACACCCTCCGGTCCGTGGAAAAACCTCTCCCCACGGAACCGGTTCCTGGTGCCCAAAAGGTTGGGGACCTCTGATCTAGATCTCCCTCTCTTCCTCTCCACCTCTTCAGTCCTTTGGTCCAGCAGAGATACAAGCCACGTTCCCACAACAAGCTAGTCCCGATGAGGGGCAGGTCTATAGAAGCATTGACCCATGGTTAATTATTAACCTCAGTCAGGATTCTGGAGAGGGTTTTTTTCATGGCTGAGTGGATCGAATTACAAGTTATCCTTGATTTACGTTCAGTTGCTCAGTGACCACTCAAAAGTTACAACAGACCCCCCTTTTCCCCAAAAAAAGTTATTGGTAGTCCTCGGCTTGCGTCCACTTGTTTAGTGACTGTTTGAAGTTACAACGTGACCAGGTGATAGAGAGAAAGGGGACAGTTTGCGCTTCAACTTTAAAAAAACAAAACCAGAAAGAGTGCAGAGAAGAGCAACAAAGATGATTAGGGGACTGGAGGCTAAAACATATAAGGAACGGTTGCTGGAATTGGGTATGTCTAGTTTAATGAAGAGAAGGACGAGGGGGGACATGATAGCCGTGTTCCAGTATCTCAGGGGCTGCCCCAAAGAAGAGGGAGTCAAGCTATTCTCCAAAGCACCCGAAGGCAGGAGAAGAAGCAACGGATGGAAACTCATCAAGGAGAGAAGCAATCTAGAACTAAGGAGAAACTTCCTGACAGTGAGAACAATTAACCAGTGGAACAACCTGCCTCCAGAAGCGGCGAATGCTCCAACACTGGAAGTTTTTAAGAAGAGACTGGACAGCCATTTGTCTGAAATGGTATAGGGTTTCCTGCCTGAGCAGGGGGTTGGACTAGATGACCTCCAAGGTCCCTTCCAACTTTATGATGATGATGATGATGATGATGATTAAAACAAAACATCTCTTTGCCGTGTTTGGGCAAAAGGAAAGAGGAGGGAAAGAGAGCTCAGACTTTCAAGCAGCTTCAATGAAAGTCAGATGAATTCTTAGCGGCAAAACCCTAATTCAAGGCTTACGATGGGAGCACAGGCTTCCATTTCCCCATGATTGGCCGAGCGCATGCTTGTGCAACCAGGGAAGGAGTAAAACCTCGTTAGAGATGCCCTCCCTGGGTGGTGAGAGCCGATCACTCAGCTGGGCGTCCTTAAAGGGTGGAAAGGCCTCATTTCTGACAGGAATGAAATTCTGGGGCGGGCGGAAAAAACAACGGGGTGCCTTCCTTGGGCCCGGCTGCCTTTCGTCGAAGGAAGCAACAAATATTCTTTACCACAGAGTCAAGAGGCCATTCTCCAGTCTTTCTGACGGCTTAGAATCCAAGAAAAACCGTAGAGCCGCAGGGAACCTCAAAGGTCATCTAGTCCAACCCCCTTCCATTGCAGGGAAAGGACCCCACTGTGTCTTTCATCAGTGGCCCTGCAAAAGAACTCTTGGTTGTGTGTGTGTGGTGGGGGGTGTGACTGAATGACCGGCTGGTTGATTTGCCTCTTTGGGCTGAGATAATAATGATAATGATAATGATAAAGTTGGAAGGGACCTTGGAGGTCATCTAGTCCAACTCCCTGCTCAGGCAGGAAACCCTATACCAGGGGTAGGCAACCTTGGCTCTTTTTATGACTCGTGGACTTCAACTCCCAGAATTCCTGAGCCAGCCGTGCTGAGGGGAAAGGGAGAGGTTTCCAAGCTGAGCCATGGTGGCTCAGGAATTCTGGGAGTTGAAGTCCACGAGTCATAAAAGAGCCAAGTTTGCCTACCCCTGTACCTAACCTCATCCCTCAGGACAGGGAACTATGGCAACTTTATGACTCGTGGACTTCAACTCCCAGAATTCCTGAGCCAGCCGTGCTGAGGAGAAATGGAGAGGTTTGCAAGCTGAGCTATGCTGGTTCAGGAATTCTGGGAGTTGAAGTCCACGAGTCATAAAAGAGCCAAGATTGCCTACCCCTGCATTTCAGACAAATAGGAAAGGGCCTGATTCGTTTTAGGACTTTCTCTTAGCTATTTCTTCATTGCATTGGCTAGGTAGGCTCCTGCACCCGAAGGGAATCCGGGAAAGGCTGTAATTCAAGCGGTAGAGCGTGTCGTCTGGATGCATGTCAGAGCTGAGAAAACAACCTTGCTTGATAAACCAGAAGAGAGAGATGATCAATTAAGCCTCTGTTGAGCCTCTGCTGGGTCAGAGAGATATCTAACACACAGTCTCTGTATATTCCTTTTGAAAAGAGCCTTTATTTATAATTTTGGAAAGCAGGAATTCCTTCTGTTTTGAGAGAAACAGTCATAGACGCTACGTTTACCTCAGGGGTCTTCAAACTTGGCCCCTTCATGACTTGTGGACTTCAACTCCCAGAATTCCTGAGCCAGCATGGGGGAACTATGGCCCCTTCATGACTTGTGGACTTCAACTTCCTGGCTGAGGAATTCTGGGAGTTGAAGTCCACAAGTCATAAAAGGGCCAAGTTTGAAGACCCCTGATGTAGGCTGAGTGTATGTGTGTGTAAATCAGGGATCTTCAAACTTGTCCCTTTTATGACTTGTGGACTTCAACTCCCAGAATTCCTCAGCCAGGCACGCGTGCCTGGCTGTGGAATTCTGGGAGTTGAAGTCCACAAGTCATAAAAGGGACAAGTTTGAAGATCCCTGGTTTAGATAGATATAAGCTAGACAGATAGATAGGTACTAGAAGCAACGGATGGAAACTAATCAAGGAGAGAAGCAGCCTAGAACTAAGGAGAAACTTCCTGACAGTCAGAACAATTAACCAGTGGAACTACCTGCCTCCAGATGTTGTGGGTGCTCCAATACTGGAGGTTTTTAAGAAGAGACTGGGATGGTTAGGGCTTCTGTCTTGAGCAGGGGTTGGACTAGAAGACCTCTGAGGTCTCTTCCATCCCCATTATTTTATTTTATTCTATGCTCTGTAAAGACTTGTGGGAATCTGTTCCGTGACAGATTCACGTTTTATTGTTTTTGTTTTCCTCTTTGAAAGTATATCACTTTTTCCCTACAAGCCCATGAGCACTTAGGATTTAAAACATAAAACCTACACAAACAGCCCTGCTTGGTTTCTGATTAAGGCTCTGATGTTACCCAGTCAAATCTCTGTTAAATTCCTGGGAAGATAACAGTCAGTAAAATCGAGGGAGGAGGAGGAGGAGGAGGAGGAAATAAAAAGAGGAAAGAGAAAGAGGAGAAGGAGAAGAAGGAGGAGAAGGAGAAGGACAAAGAGAAGGAGAAGGAGAAGGAGAAGGCGAAAGAGAAAGAAAAGGAGAAGGAGAAAGAGGAAAAGGAGAAGGGAGAAAGAGGAGAAGGATAAAGAGGAGAAGAAGGAGTGATGGAGGAGAAGGATGGAAAGGAGGAGTGGTGAAGGAGAAAGAGAGGAATGAAGAAGAAAGATGTTCCTAAATAGACTTGCTATGAGGCTGTTAATCCTTATTGAATGCCTGACAGGAGAGGGATCAAATCTCTCTTCATCTAGGCTTCCCCAAATTAGTGCACTGGAACAGGGGTGGACTACAACTCCCACAATTCCCAGCTGGGCTCCCTTCCAATTCCGCCTTTCTAGGATTCTGCCACTCTGTGCCCTTCCAGCCAGGATTACATTGTAAGAAGTAGGCAGAAGCTTTCAATCACCACCATTCACCCCCACTTGTGGAAGAAGAAAAAAAGGGGGGAGAGGCGATTTTCTGTCACCTCCCCGGA
>NW_015388711.1:102621-127922 GCF_001527695.2 Protobothrops mucrosquamatus
TCTCTCTCTCTCTCTCTCTCTCTCTCTCTCTCTCTCTCTCTCTCTCTCTCTCTCTCTCCATCCATCAGCCTAGCTATGTATCTACCTATCTACTTATTTATCCACCTAGCCATTCCTTTTTATTAAAAAACCTTTCCAACATTTTTATCTTCCCGGTGACATTTGCCAGAAATTGCATAAATGCCCTAATTGCACGCCAAATTTCAAGCCTGAGATTATAAAGAGCCTCCATTTAGAAAAGGCAGGGCTGTAAAATAACCACACACACACACACACACACACACACACACACACATCCGGTGTTATGAACACTCACACGGCTGAATTTACAGTAAAGCGGAAAAGCCGAAACTGGTGAAGGCATGATTAAAATCAATGATAAAAGAGCGAATCATAAAAAACAATAAAATAAAATAGTGAAGGTGGGGAATTGTGACATTTTGATTAAAACTGGCCTTGTTTTTTTTTTACACGGGTCACAGGTGGAGCTGCTGCAACCCCACCATCCTAAGTGCCATCTTGACTTTTTTGACCTCAATGGGGAGCAGGAGGGGTGAGAAGGGCTAGGAAGGTCCTCAGAATAAGGCTTGTTAAATCTGCCCGTTTTCTTTTTCAACACATCGTACGGCTGTTCCTAGGAGCTGTTCCTTAATTTGGCTGACCTCTCCCCCTCCACTGGACTCAGTGAAACTTTAAAACGTTGTAAACGTTTTTGAAAAAGCTTCTCGTTTGGTGTGGCTTTTGTGAGGCACCCTGCATGAATCATGGGGTTGTTTTATTACTATAAATACCCAAATATTGTGGCTAGTTTTTTTGTTACCTGTCTGGATAACATTTTTTTTTACTTTTTTTTTTGGCACGAACTGTATTCTGATAAATAATAAGGAGATAAAAGGAGGGTTCTTTATGATGTTAAAGCTTCCGTTGCCTATTATATTGATGGAATATTTGAAGCTCAGGGTTGAAATAAGGCGTCCTTGGTGCTCTCTGCGCTTCGTGGTTTCCTTGCAGACGTTTCATGACCCAACTAGGTAACATCATCAGTGCTGGAAGGAAGGAGGAGGACTGTGGGGTCCTTGGTGCTCTCTGCGCTTGCTTGTTTTCTTGCAGACGTTTCATGACCCAACTAGGTAACATCATCTGTGCTGGAAGGGAATGTGGGATTTGTGGAGAGGAGGAGGAGGAGGAGGAGGAGGAGGAGGAGGAGGAGGAAGGGGACTGTGGGGTCCTTGGTGCTCTCTGCGCTTGCTTGTTTCCTTGCAGACGTTTCATGACCCAACTAGTTAACGTCATCAGTGCTGGAAGGGAGCCACAATTATATAGACCTAGAGCAAACCCGGTCTCTGAAGCCAAATTCACTTAACAACCATGTTACTAACATAACAACTGTGGGGATTCACAGCAACGATGGTCATAAAATGGGGCAAAATTCACTTAACCGCTGCCTTGCTTAGGAAATTGTGGGCTTAATTGTGGACGTGAGTTGAGGACCATCTGTATTGAATTCCTTCTTCAGCCAATATGGATCTTGCAGTATGTACACGATCTGATGTCTTGTGGATGAGGTTGGTGTCCAGGTGACCAGGAGCTGGGATTTGCCCCGTTTCTCCTGGAAGGTTTAGCCTGCTAGACGTGTGGACTCTCCGTTCTGGGAGTTGAAGCCCACACATCTTAAAGTTGCTGAAAAAATGTCGTGGTTCCGATAGATGAGACCAATTAAAGTAGAACTCAGAGGCTTGATTTTTCCTCTAAGACAAGGGTAAGCAACCTTGGCTCTTTTATGACTTGTGGACTTCAACTCCCAGAATTCCTGAGCCAGTCCACGAGTCATAAAAGAGCCAAGGTTGCTTACCCCTGCTCTAAGAACATATTTTATTGGTTACAAAGCATTGGCCCAGTTCAAAGTGAAACCAAGACTAAATTTCCCTCCAGAAAGTAACAGTATTACAAAGTTAAACTTCCCACCCCATAACCTATGCAATCAACTACGTTTCCCAATAGAATAGTTTGGCGAGCTTTCTAACATTAGGCTCAACCCCCTAGAGCCTAGGCCAGGGGTAGGCAACCTTGGCTCTTTTATGACTCGTGGACTTCAACTCCCAGAATTCCTGAGCCAGCCATGCTGAGGGGAAAGGGAGAGGTTTCCAAGCTGAGCCATGCTGGCTCAGGAATTCTGGTAGTTGAAGTCCACGAGTCATAAAAGAGCCAAGGTTGCCTACCCCTGACATAGATAGACAGACAGACAGACAGACAGACAGACAATAGATACACCTAGGCCAGGGGTAGGCAACCTTGGCTCTTTTATGACTCGTGGACTTCAACTCCCAGAATTCCTGAGCCAGCATGGGGGAACTATGGCCCCTTCATGACTTGTGGACTTCAACTCCCAGAATTCCTGAGCCAGCATGGCTCAGCTTGGAAACCTCTCCCTTTCCCCTCAGCGTGGCTGGCTCAGGAATTCTGGGAGTTGAAGTCCACGAGTCATAAAAGGGCCAAGGTTGCCTACCCGTGGCCTAGGCTAACAAACAGAAATGACCTTGGTTCCCACGGGACAGAGAATTGTTTAGACTAGTATAAAACTCCCCATCCCTTCCCCCAATCTCATGGCAACCGAGAACGAGCAAGATTGGCTTCAGCCAAGTTTGCTGAAGACTTGACAGTCGGAACCCCCCTAAAGAGAAAACAGATCCTATAGAAAAATAAAAGGTGAAATGAGGAATCTCCCTGAGGTTTTTTTGAGGATGTTTATCATAAAAACCGGTCTGTTTTGACGTCTGTGTTTTTCACCAAAGTGGCTTCTGACAAGGGATTTCCCCTCCACTGCACTAGGTACTGCAATTCCCCCTTGTATAATCTAGAGTAAGGGTGTCAAACTCAATTTCATTGAGGGCCACATCAGCATTGCGGTTGCCCTGGGGGGGGCTGGGGGTGTGTGGCCAGAGTGGGTGCAGCCTACTGGGTGGGTGTGGATGGAGTGGGTGTGGCCTACTGGGTGGGCGTGGCCAGTTTTACATCATTCGCGTCAAGGGTGCCTGTGGGGGCCTGGGCAGGAGTGGGACAGATCTGAGGGTCTCCTGCAGAAGGGGGTGGGACCGGGGCAAGTGCCAAGGCATGGTCCACCAGGGCAAGTGCCAAGATGGCCACCACAAAATTGTACATTGGCTCCCGGCCGGCCTGGGCCAGGGCCAAGGCAGCGGGGGTCGTTCCCTCACTGTTTCCAAAATGGCTTTGCGGGCCACATGAAACCACTTCGCAGGCTGCATTCGGCCCCCAGGCTTTGTGTTTGACATGTCTGATCTAGAGTCAAGGATCCGCTTAATTGCAGAGAGGACAGCGCACGGTGCCACGTGCTTCCCTCCGCCGTCCTGTATGGCAAGTATAAAAAGATACTATTGATTGAAAGTCTCCTTGCTCAGGAGCAGCTGGAGACCGAGGGGCACATACTCCTTCGATACTCTTTCTATAGAGATATTCGGGGGGGGGGGAATATATCCTCCCAATAATTGATAGGTATCTTGGCTGTTCCGACACTGCTTATCTCCGGTGTGGCTGCTTAGGGATGAACAGACTGTGATTATGTCTAGTTTAACGAAGAGAAGGACGAGGGGGGACATGATAGCAGTGTTCCAATATCTCAGGGGCTGCCCCAAAGAAGAAGGAGTCAAGCTATTCTCCAAAGCGCCTGGAGGCACGACAAGAAGCAACGGATGGAAACTAATCAAGGAGAGAAGCAACCTAGAACTAAGGAGAAATTTTCTGACAGAACAATTAACCAGTGGAACAACCTGCCTCCAGAAGCAGTGAATGCTCCAACACTGGAAGTTTTTAAGGAGAGACTGGACAGCCATTTGTCTGAAATGGTATAGGGTTTCCTGCCTGAGCAGGAGGTTGGACTAGAACAAAGGTTCAAACTTGCAACATCACGCGTTGTGTTGCGACATATCGCGACTTTTTTTCCATTGCTGGCAATGGGGTGGGTACGGTTTCGGCATGATGGATCCAGCCCTCAGACTGGCAGTTTGACACCCCTGGACTAGAAGACCTCCAAGGTCCCTTCCAGCTTTATTATTATTATTATTATTATTATTATTATTATTATTATTATTATTATTATTATTATTATTATTATTATTATTATTATTATTATTATTATGGATCATTGCACAATCAGCCAGATGTTCAGACTGGATTTGGCATTTTTGTCTACCTATTGAGTCCTTCCCAAGGACCTGGGATAGACAGATGTGGATGTTTGAGGGTATTACAGATATCGTCGCAGGATGGAAGCAGTTCCTAGTAAGGCCGCCTTTTGCAATTGACTAATGGCGAATTTGTCAATGCCTATGATGGTGTCCAAGTGGTGCTCCAGTTGTTTTGGGATTGCACCCAAGGCACCTATTACTATTGGTACTACCCTTGCTTGCCTTTGCCACAGTCTTTCTATTTCTATTTGTAGGTCTTTGTATTTTGTGATCTTCTCCAGTTCTTTCTCGTCTATTCTGCTGTCTCCAGGCACTGCCACGTCCACTATCCAGACTTTTTTGTCTTTCTTATCGACAATTGTTAAGTCCGGGGTGTTATGTTGCAGGTATTATTATTATTATTATTATTATTATTATTATTATTATTATTACTACTACTACTACTACTACTACTACTATTACTATATTATTATTATTACTATTACTATTATTACTATTATTATTATTGTTGCTATTATTGCTATTACTACAACTATTATTATTATTATTATTATTATTATCATCATCATCATCTCCACATGACTGAGAGACAGAATCCAGCCAAACATCTCCTAAACATCAAGAGGAACTTCAACAAGGACACAGATCCCTTGAGGTGAGGTGGATTCTCCACAGAAGCTGACAGCTGTCCTTCTTGTAGAGATCTCGATTGATTGTAGATCTTCCCCGGATTTCAGAATTTCCTCCCAACCGTATATAATATTTGAGTATTGTTTAAAAGTTAGTAAAATATCCAAATTAGAAAAAAGTGCTTTTCTCCCTTTAGGGTTTAAAAATAAAAGGCCCACCTGAAATTATATCATAGAGGATTCCTTTTAATATGAATTATGATCCAGATTAATGAGTCAGCAGAGGCATGTATTATTCCTCGCAGCCAAGAAAAGCAGACAGGGCCAAATTGATTCTTTTCTCCAGAGAAGAGACTATATCTTAACCTACTTTCTGTTTTGAAATGGCTTCCCGATTTTGTCCTTGCGATGAAGAAAAAAAATATGAAATTTTGATTTGGTTTTTTGCTAACCAGGTAGGTTTATTGTTATAGAAATGGCTTGTACATACTGTTGTGCAAAAACAAAACATTGCAGTTGTGACGTTATCTTCCACTGTGCTAAAGAGAGTGGGAAATTGGTGAGTTTTTTTTCTTCTTTTCTTTTTTCCCTTTTTACGCTATCTTTTTCTTTTCTCTCCCCCTTCTCCGAGTTTTCTATTACTTTTCTGAATTTCTCTTTCTCTTTTATATTTTGATAAACCAATAAAACTATTACATTAAAAAAAATATCTCCTTCCAGCCGGAAACTCACCGTCCCCGTCCTTGATAGCCTCACCTGGCAACGCCAAAGGACGTCAGCTGGTGGAAGAAGACCTGGCCTGCTTCTGATTGGAAGACTAGTGATTTTGTTGTTCTGGTGTAGAAAAGCGACAACAAATCACAGCCTACCATCCAGCAGGGGCCCTCCCCTCAGTAGTCCACACCTGTTACCATGGCCACATCATCATCATCGTTCTCCTCCCCCTCCTCCTCTCCACAAACCACACATTCCCTTCAAGCACTGATGATATTACCTAGTTGGGTCATGCAACGTCTGTAAGAAAGCAACTAAGCTCAGAGAGCACGAAGGACTCCACAATCATAGTCCTCCTCCTCCTCCAAACCCCACTCCCTTTTAGCACTGATAATATTACCTAGTCTGGTCATGAAACGTCTGCAAGAAAACCACCAAGCTCAGAGAATAGTAAGGACTCCTCCTCCTCCTCCTCCTCCTCTCCCCACACCCCACTCCTTCTAGCACTGATAATATTACCTAGTCTGGTCATGAAACGTCTGCAAGAAAACATCTGCAAGACAGATAGATAGGATAGATAGATAGTAGATGATAAAGATAGATAGATAGATAGATAGATAGATAGATAGATAGATAGATAGATAGATAGATAGATAGATAGATAGATAGATAGATAGATAGATAGATAGATAGATAGATAGATGATAGGTAATACATAGATATAGATAGAAAGATAGATATGATAGATTGATTGATAATAGATATGATAGATAGATAGATAGATAGATAGATAGATAGATAGATAGATAGATAGATAGATAGATAGATGATAAATATAGATAGATGATAGATAGATAGATAGATAGATAGATGATAGATAGATAGATAGATAGATAGATAGATAAGGTGATAGATGATAGATAGATATACTGTAGATAGATAGATAGATAGATAGATAGATAGATAGATAGATAGATAGATAGAGATAGATAGATAGATAATACATAGATATAGATATAGATATAGATATGAAAGATAGATTGATAATGGATATGATAGATAGGTTGATAGATAGATAGATAGATAGATAGATAGATAGATAGATAGATAGATAGATAGATAGATAGATAGATAGATAGATAGATAGATAGATAGATAGATAGATAGATTCAGAAAGCTGTCCTTTAACTTTACTTATTTCTCCAAAAACTCAATCTTGGCTTTTCTTTTGATCATTTTATTTTTAGTCATCCAAATGATACCACTTCTAGCACAGTCTGATTGCAGAAATTCTTTTTAATACTCACTTCATAACTTTTAGAGCTTTTTATATGTTTTTATTAGAATATGCACTTTGGTAAGGTCTTTTTGGACTTTGCTCTTGAATTTTTCCTTTTTTTTCTTAATCCTTACAAAATCTCTTTCAGGTTTTTCACTTTTTCAGCTTTGTTATTTATCATTTTCCGAGAAAACAGGGCGACTGAAGATTGGAGCTTTTTCAAATGCCTAAATTTGGATTGCATCTTGAAAAACATTTTTTGTTCCAGAACAATAAAATAAACTTTACCGCTTTTCAGAGTCTGTACTGACACACTTTAGTAGAGTCCCAGTCCCGAACTTCAAAATAAAATTGAAATAGATTGATCCTTTCCAATCTGTGACAATCTTTTGTATGAATGAATAATGCTACGTTTTTTAATTAATTCACTTCCTGGTACAAAGCACGGTGAGTGATAGGATGAAATAAACCATGGTTTGTAGAGCTGGTAATGTTTTCCAGTTACTTCAAGCTACAATTGTATCATCGGATCTAAAATAAACCTTGGTTGTATGGATTAAGCCTTTAAGCTACTATTACATTATGAAAACCTAACCTGATCCTAGATTGTATGAATGAAGCCAAGTTTAAAATGGTCGCTCCAAATACAGGTAGTCCTCAAAGTACGACAACTGAGCCCAAAATTTCCGTTGCTGACTGAGTTAACAGTTGTTAAGTGAGTTTTGCTCCACTTTAATGACCTTTGTTACCATAGTTGTTAAGTGAATCACTGCAGTTAATATAATATAATAATGAAACTGGCTTCCCCCGTTGACTTTGCTTATCACATGGTTGCAAAAGGGGGATCACGTGATCCCGGGACATTGCAAACCGTCATAAATACGAGTCAGTTGCCAAGCGTTTGAATTTTGATCACGTGACCCGGGGGATGCTGCAACGGACGTAAGTGTGAAAAACCGTCACAAGTCACTTTTTTCAGTGCCGTTGCAACCCTGAATGGTCACTAAACAAACCGTAAGCCGAGGACTATCTGTAGAAGATCAGATAGGGGATGCAACATCACCACCAGTCTGGGCACGCTGGTAGTGGATGATGGGAGCTGTAAACCATCTGGAGTGTGTGTGTGTGGGGGGGAAGATTCAATTAACTAGAATCTCCGTTCCTTTGAAACAAACCGCAAATTCCTATTAATTGAATTTAGTTATTCCATTTACTTGTGGTATTTCTGCCTCCGCTTGGTCTTCGGAGAAATGTTACCAAGGTGATGGATTGCAAAAACATAAAAGGAAAAAAAATGGGGAAAAAAATACGCCATCAAAAGCAATATCAAAACCTACATTTATTTTTTTTTTCAAAACAACAACAACCCAACTACTAACCGATCGGAAAGGTCAGTCTAAAAAGCATTTATCTTGCAGAGAAGATGAGAAACATCTGCGGCATTAAAATAGGTTTTAAGTGTCCCCTCTGGACAGGTTTATCAGAGTTGTTTCTTATACAAGCCTCTTTCTCCCAAACTGGCATCCTAGAGATGGGTTTTGGACTTCAACTCCCATCATCCTTTCAACAGGGACTTCAACACCCATCATCACCCTTCTTGGCCTGGCTGGTTAAGAATCCCCATGCCTTTGCAGGGCAAATGATGGGAAGCTGCTCAGAGGAGACGTTTCTGCTTTGAAGAATTTTCAAACGAATTAAATTGGAGTATAACTCAGCCGCTAACAACCAAATTGTCAATTTCCCAGCATCCAAAGGGAGGGAGGGGGCGAGCAGCTCGGGTCCTTGGTTCTCCAGATGTTCACATCCAGCTGCAAGGCAAGGGTTGGCCAGGTCTTTCCCGCAATTCCCTGAGTTGCTTCTTGCCGAGAATCTTCGTCCAAGCTGGGCTCGCTTGCTTGAGCAATTCAGATCTCAGCCTTGATGCAGCTTGGCTCACTTGCTTGAGTAGCATAGATCCCAGCATTGACCTTTGAGGGGCAAAAAAGCAGACTGGGTCTTGTGCACAAACGCACCTTGAGCTCTGTGCAGAGAGCAGAGATTAGACCCTCTCCTTAAGAATCGCTGCCCTCCCCAAGCTGCCTTGACGCAGCTTGGCTCACTTGCTTGAGCAACATAGATCCCAGCTGCCCTCCCCACCTGCAAGACCAGGGGGTCTTCAAACTTGGCCCTTTTATGACTGGTGGACTTCAACTCCCAGAATTCCTCAGCCAGCATGGGGAACTATGGCCCCTTCATGACTTGCGGACTTCAACTCCCAGAATTCCTCAGCCAGCATGGGGGAACTATGGCCCCTTCATGACTTGCGGACTTCAACTCCCAGAATTCCTCAGCCAGCATGGGGGAACTATGGCCCCTTCATGACTTGCGGACTTAAACTCCCAGAATTCCTCAGCCAGCATTTTATTTATTTATTTATTTATATTTGAATTTATATCCCGCCCTTCTCCCGTAGGACTCAG
This sequence comes from Protobothrops mucrosquamatus, assembly GCF_001527695.2. NCBI lineage: Eukaryota > Metazoa > Chordata > Lepidosauria > Squamata > Viperidae > Protobothrops > Protobothrops mucrosquamatus. Next base: position 111,905 of record NW_015388711.1, read on the forward strand.
GGCGGCTGACAATCTATTTAAAATACATACAAGACAATACAAATTTAAAATTAATTAAAAAGAATATTAAATATTTGTCGAATTAAAATATAATTAAAACCCCCCTAAAAATTACCCTAGGCCAGTCCTGCAAGCTGNGCTCCGTTCGCCGCCCCGCCCAGCCAAACCTGGCGGTCTTGCGGTCCGGCACCCGTCCTCTTCGCTCGCCGACCCTCTCCTCTCACTTGCTCCAGGCCGGCGAGCACCCCCGGACCCTTTCGCACACCCCCATCTCCGCCGACGGACCACCGCCGCTACGGAGCCGGAGACGGTAGGTCCGCCATCACACGCATGCGCATGGGGGAACTATGGCCCCTTCATGACTTGCGGACTTCAACTCCCAGAATTCCTCAGCCAGCATGGAGGAACTATGGCCCTTTCATGACTTGCGGACTTCAACTCCCAGAATTCCTCAGCCAGCATAGGGAAACTATGGCCCCTTCATGACTTGCGGACTTCAACTCCCAGAATTCCTGAGCCAGCATGGGGGAACTATGGCCCCTTCATGACTTGTGGATTTCAACTTCCTGGCTGAGGAATTCTGGGAGTTGAAGTCCACAAATCATAAAAGGGCCAAGTTTGAAGACCCCTGTGCAAGACAGTTATTTAATGAGTTTTGCCCCCATTTTACGACCTTTCTCTCCACAGTTGTTAAGTAAATCGTTGCATTTCTTAAGTGAGTAACCCGGTTGTTAAGTGAATCTGGTTTCCCCATTGACTTTGCCGATCGGAAGGTCGCAAAAGGGGGATCACGTGATCCCCCAGGACGCTGCAACCGTCATAAATATGAGTCAGTTGCCAAGGGTGGGAATTTTGACCACGTGACCATGGAGAGGCAGCGACAGTTGTTAAGCGTGAAAAAGGGTCATAAGTCCCTTTTTTCAGAGCCATTGTAACTTCCAATGGGCACTAAGTGACTGATTGTAAGGTGAGCACTACCTGTACATGGAGGGTCAACTGTGAAGCCAGTTGAAGACCAGCCTGGCAATGAAATCGTTTGCTCCAGATTTCTACTCCGCTGATCACGCCGTACATCTGCTCTGCCGCAGGCTAATTCCTATTTGTAAATGCAGATGTGGGCTTCCCTAATTGCACATCATCCGTAGTCACAACAACCCAATTAACATGTCAACGAGAGATGGAGCCACCGCGCTTTCTTTCGCTGGGCCCGTAAACACAGTTAAATCCTTAGTTGTTTTTGTTTAGTGCGTGCTGCGCTGCAAAACACGTTGCAACAACGCTCTGAACAAATTTTCCAAACTCCTGTTAATAGGGTGCCTGGATTAAGGAGGTTGTGTGAACTGTGCCAAACCTTTCCCCCTTGATGTGTGCCCAATTAAGCTGGGCATTGTTAAGATAATAGAATAGAATAGAATAGAATAGAATAGAATAGAATAGAATAGAATAGAATAGAATAGAAAACAGAATATAGAATAAAATAGAATATAGAAAAGAATATAGAATAGAATAAAATAGAATAAAACAATATAGAGTAGAATAGAACAGAAAATAGAATAGAACAGAATATAGAATAGAATAGAACAGAAAATAGAATAGAATAGAATAGAATAGAATAGAATAGAATAGAATAGAATAGAATAGAATGAGTTGGAAGAGTCCTTGGAGGTCTTCTAGTCTAACCCCCTGCTAAGGCAGGAAACCCTTTTAGACCATTTCAGACAAATGGTTGTCCAATCTCTTCTTAAAAACGTCCAGTGTTAGAGCATTTCCTTCTGGTGGCAAGCTGTTCCACTGGTTAATTGTCCTCAGTGTTAGGAAGTTTCTCCTTAATTCCAGGTTGATCAGTTTCCATCCGTTGCTTCTTGTCCTGCCTTCAGGCGCTTTGGAGAATAGCTTGACTCCCTCTTCTTTGGGGCAGCCCCTGAGATACTGGAACACTGCTATCCTGTTCCCCCCTCGACCTTCTCTTCGTTAAACTAAACATACCCAATTCCAGCAACCGTTCCTTATATGTTTTAGCCTCCAGTCCCCTAATCCTCTTTGTTGCTCTTCTCTGCATTTGTCATTTGTCAATGTTTTTCCTCCTGATCTTTAAACCAAATCTGGGCTGGTGGGAACCCCTAAAGATGGCAGTTCTCCACATGGTATCTCCTAAATACCTTGATCCGCAAAGGTTCATAATTCTCAAACTGGCCAAACAAGAAAAAGTGGAACACCACAAAACAGCCTTGCTTGAACTAGGACAGTGATGGCGAACCTTTTAGAGACCGAGTGCCGATAACTGGCCCTGCCCCTGCTCTACCCCCCCTGTCCCACCCCGCCTGCCCACAGGACTCACCGCCTCCACAGCCCGCTGATCGCCCAGGCAGCCCAGCAGCACTATGGCAGCCACATCCTCTGCCCGTGCCCCGCAGCATCAACTGTGCGTGATGGGGCGTGAGGGCATAGTCTTGTCTATGCTGCCTGGCTGCCATGTCCTTGGCTGCGCTACTCTGTGTGGGCCACACTCGAAGGGCGACTCTCCTTCAGGGGAGCTGCTGGAGAGGAGGGGGTCACGGGGGGAGGCAAGGCTGGGGCAACGGCACGTGTGCCCACAGAGAGGGCTCCAAGTGCCGCCTCTGGCACCCGTGCCATAGGTTCGCCACCACTGAACTAGAACAATTCAGAAGTGTTAGAACAGTATTTTTCAACCCTGGCAGCTTTAAGATGGGTGGACTTCAATTCCCAGAATTCCCCAGCTAGCATGGTTTTAGATGGGTGGACTACAATTCCCTGCATTCTCAGCCACCATGATTGAAGATGGGTGGATTCAGTTCCCATAATTCCCCAGCCACCATCCTTGAAGATGGATGGACTTCAACTCCCACAATTTCCCAGCCAGCATGATTTAAAATGAGTGGACTTCAATTCCCACAATTCCCCAGCCAGCATGGCTTATGATGAGTGGGAAGCCAGCCCCCCAGAGAAGGAAATATTAAAAGGGCAGAAAAATATATTTTCTCAAAGGATCTTAAAGAGGAAGAAAAGCACGCCCAGTTTTTTTAATAGCCCCAAGTCTCCCTCCCCCAAGCAGAAACCAGCTCTGTAGAAATGCAGATGTGATAATCCATTCAGGAAGGTTGGAGCCCTCCAGCTAGAAGCTTAGGAAGACAAAGACACCTAAAATCTACACACCCCACCCAAACTCTAAGACAGGACATAATAGGATTGACCCACAGATGCCAAAGAGGCACACTCAGACTCAGGTCAGAATACATGACACAGGAAATACAAAGCCTCAAACAGGAACAGGAAACAACTCCAAACAAAAGGCCCCAGAGGGTATAAAAACCCACTGCCTACATGTGCTCTCTCTCTTTCTTCCAGAGCTATCTTTCTGTCTGGCTCTCCTCTTTAATAAACTGCAACCTTCTTTCTAAAGCAGTCGCCATGTCATTTATTCCCAGCTTGGACTGAACCAGGATGAAGACTTTTCCCTCAACAGATGAGTGGACTTCAACTCCCATAATTCCCCAGCCAGCATGCTTTAAGATGAGTGGATTTCAACTCCCACAATTCCCCAGCCAGCAGGCTTTAAGATGGGCGGACTTCAGCTCCCAGGATTCCCCAGACAGCATTTATTTATTTTAGATTTGTGCCTCGTGCGTCTCATCTTCGAACATGCGTGAAGACGGGTGGACTGCAACTCCCAGAATCCCCCAGCCAGCATCCTAGCTAGAGGCAGGTCTGTCCACGAGATAGGCTCAAAACGTTCAAAGCTGAGACCTTAAAGGATGTAACCGAAGTTCTACAACAGCCCCCAAAGGGCCTGGAAAGACGATCACACCTTTGTGTCTGCCATTTTGACTTTTTTGACCCTGTGTGGGCCTAGAGGCCTAGGTCCATCACATGGAGGAGCCCTCCTCCCTTCCCATCCAGTCCAATAAATGCCTTAGATTGTGGCTTAAAATTGTTCTCCAACTATTGCTTTGAGCACAACGGTGAGTCCATTTGCAACGGAGGATTGGATAGTTATTCAGAATTGCCGTGAAATTGCAGCCTTCTTCATTCGGAGCAGACAATGGCTGGCATTTGATGGAAAAAAAGATTAGGCCCCTTGCCATGTTTGAGAGAAGGTCATGTCAAAGGGGGTAATTTCCAATTTTTGGCCTCCAGTTCTCTCTTTTCTTCTCTTTCTTTCCCATTAGATCTTATCCGTGCTTCTCTCGGTCCCCACGCAGAGACAATATTTTCCATATTATATACATTTCGAATCCTTTGAGGTTTTATGAGCACAGACATAAAACAGACCGTACAGCAGTGTTTGCCAGCCGTAGCCATTTCAAGATGCGTGGACTTCAACTCCCAGAATTCCCGCAGGTGCCATTATGGGGGGGGGGAAGGAAGTGTTCTGAGTTATACTTCATTGTGAAATAATCAATTTTGGGAGCTGACGTCCAGGCGTCTTAATGTGGCTGAGGTTGAAAAGCATTCTGGGAATTTAAGTCCATGTATTTTGTCATTACTGAGAAGCATGCCGACTGGGGAATTCTGGGAGTTGAAGTCCACCCATCTTAAAGCATGCTGGCTGGGGAATTCTGGGAGTTGAAGTCCAGCCCTCTTAAAGCTTGCTTGGCTGGAGAATTCTGGGAATCAAAGTCCACCCATTTAAAAGCATGTTCGCTTGGGAATTCTGGGAGTTGAAGCCCACCCATCTTAAAGCATGCTGGCTGGGGAATTCTGGGAGATGAAGCCCACCCCTTTAAAGCATGCCAGTTAGGGAATTCTGTCAGTCAAAGCCCACCCATCTTAAAGCATGCTGGCTAAGGAATTCTGGGAATTGGACTCCACCCATTTTAAAGCATGTCAGATGGGGAATTCTGGGAGTCGAAGCCCACCCACCTTAACCTAGATGAGGCAAGAAACACTACCTGGAGAATGACTGCCTGCATTCTCCCACCCCAAAGAGAGGGGCAGCTTGCTTTTACCTCTTTCCAAGGCACATCTGGGAGGGAGGGGGGGGCCTCCCACAGCCTCACTCCAAAGAGGCAAGTGAGGGTCGTAATGGTCCAGGGGCGGGGGGGGGGGGGAAGCTGAGGGAAAGGCGAAAAAAGGCCCATGAGTCAGCCTGGGAATTAAATGGATGCAGCTCTTACTAATGGACACTTGAGATAAAAGTAGGGCCGCATCTCCCGATGCCATGGCAACATTGCAGGGGCCAATGCCAGGTTGTTTGCACTGCAAACCCTCCATCACATCCCTTGAAGCCCACTTTGGAATCTAGACGTCTGCCACCCCGCCAGATGGTGGCATCCGGGTGTCTCGGATTGCCACACCCATCATCCCCAGCAGCCCCATGCACCTGCCCATCTTCAGGTCTCTTTTGATCCTTATTTGAGAAATGGATCTCTTCAATCGTGGTTCACCTGACTGAATGGAAAAAAAAGGCAGGCGGGATTCGTGATGCATCTATCAAATAAACAGGAAGAATAAACAGACAACATGCGCTAATGTAATGTTTTGTTTATTTATTTAAAACAGATGTATGGCCCCTCCCTCATTGTCAAACTCTGGGCAGCTTACAAGTGAAAATAAAATAATCTCTCTCTCTGTGTGTGTGTGTGTGTACCTAACATCGAAAAACAATAAAAGCAAATGAATATCGTTTGATTCTGTATCATCAAGTTGGTCTTGACAGTTAGCAACCATGTAAATAGATGTTATGGATTCAGGATTTTATTTTATTTTATTATTTTATTCTATTTTATTTTATTTATTATGCTGTCCATCCTCCATCCCTTCCTCTCTCTCTCTCTCTCTCTCTCTCTCTCTCTCTCTCTCTCTCCCTCCCTCCCTCTCCCTCTCTCCCTCTCTCTCTCTAAATTTAACCCAAAATTTCTGTTGCTAAGCGAGACATTTGCTGTGAGTTTTGCTTCACTTTACAACCTTTCTTGCCACAGTTGTTAAGTGAATTGTTCCAGTTGTTCAGTTAGTAACACGGTTGTTAAGTGAATCTGGCTTCCAGGTTGATTTTGCTTGTAAGTGTGAAAAGCGGCCCTAAGTCCCTTTTTTCAGCGCCATTGTAACGTTGAATGGTCTCTAAATGACCGGTCGTAAGTTGAGAACTACCTCTAGGTATGCCGCTAAGTCAGGGGTAGGCAACCTGGGCCCTTTTATGACTGGTGGACTTCAACTCCCAGAATTCCTGAGTCAGCCATGCTGAGGAGAAAGGGAGAGGTTTCCATGCTGAACCATGCTGGCTCAGGAATTCTGGGAGTTGAAGTCCACGAGTCATAAAAGAGCCAAGTTGCCTACCCCTGGCCTAGATGATAGATAGATAGATAGATAGATAGATAGATAGATAGATAGATAGATAGATAGATAGATAGATAGATAGATAGAGATAGATAGATAGATAGATAGATAGATAGATAGATAGATAGATAGATAGATAGATAGATAGATAGATAGATAGATAGATAGATAGATAGATAGATAGATAGATAGATAGATAGATAGATAGATACACCTAGACCAGGGGTAGGCAACCTTGGCTCTTTTATGACTCGTGGACTTCAACTCCCAGAATTCCTGAGCCAGCATGGCTCAGCTTGGAAACCTCTCCCTGTCCCCTCAGCATGGCTGGCTCAGGCATTCTGGGAGTTGAAGTCCACCAGTCATAAAAGAGCCAAGGTTGCCTACCCCTGCTCTAAGTCAATAAAGGCAGATGGGCTATGTCCTACATCTGACGTGGAACAGTATTGCACTGTCAACAATTTGCAACTGCCTTCATTTAAAAAAAAAAAAATCCATGTACACATTTGCAACAGACATACAAAAGACCCAGGGCAGGCAGTGGTTTTCAACACGAGCTACTTAAACGTGCGTGGACTTCAACACCCAGAATTCTAAGTCAGCAGGAGAATTCTGGGAGTAGAAGTCCACACACACATCTTCCAGGTGCCCAGGCTGAAAAACAAGGATCTCTAGGAGCTGCCTTGGCCACAAATGTTGGCTTCAAATTTAGGTTTTGGGGGAGGGGGGTTGGTTTAAGAGTCTTTGCTTGAGCAAAACAAAGAACTACAGGTAGTCCTCAACTTATGACCACGACTGAGCCCAAAATTTCTGCCGCTAAGTAAGATAGTTGTTAAGTGAGCTTTGCCCCATTTTACAATCTTTCTTGCCACTTGTCAATGCTGCTAACATCGGATGTTTTTGCATTGACAACAGAGGGAAATGTAGCCAGATGATGCTGGGGGGGGGGATGTGAACGAGAGTCTAGCTAGACATAACAACACTAAACTCAGCATGAGAATCAAGGTTATTGAGCCCAGAGCTGATAAGGAATTGGCGGCTGGAGAACTGGAGAGGAAGCCCCCCCCTCAAGCTAATTGGGGAATGTGATTTATGACTGTTAATTGGAGGAGGGAATCGTGCTTTGATACTATGAGCTCAGGGGAGGGGAATTCAGTTTTTGACTTCGATTATGCAGTGCCGATGTTATGCTACTCAAAATAAAGATTATTTAAGGTAAACAACGCCTCGAAGTTCTTTTGAAGAGTTTCATCTGTCGGAACCACGACACCGCCGTTGTTAAGTGAATCACCGTAGTTGCTAAGTTAGTAACACGGTTGTAAAGTGAATCTGGCTTCCCCATTAACTTTGCTGGTGAGAGAAAAGACCACAGGTTACTGCAACCGTCATAAATATGAGTCAGTGGCCAAGCATCTGAATTTCAACCACTTGACCATGGGGATTCTGCAACGGTTATAAGTGTGAAAACAGTCCTGTCACATTTTCCAGTGATGTTGTAACTTCAGTCACTAAACAAACTGTTGTAAGTCGAGGACTACCTGTAACTACACCAGTGGTTCTCAACCTTTTTAATGCCGCGACCCCAACCGGTCGTAAGTCGAGGACTAAACCGGTCGTAAGTCGAGGACTAAACCGGTCGTAAGTCGAGGACTAAACCGGTCGTAAGTCGAGGACTAAACCGGTCGTAAGTCGAGGACTACCCAACCGGTCGTAAGTCGAGGACTTTCCCTGCCCGGGAGCACTGCGCATGTGTGGTTCCGCCCCCTGCGCCGGCCGAGGCGTAGCTGGCAAGCGGCAGAGACGGAGCAGGCTGACCACCAGCTGGCCCAGCCCAAGGGAGGTAAGGCACCCACCAGAAAAGGGGGGAAAAAATGGCGGACAAAAAAAATGGCGGACAGCCTTGCTTGGCGACCCCCGTGAAATGGTCGATCGACCCCATATGGGGTCCCGACCCACAGGTTGAGAACCACTGAACTACACCAACCTCAGTCTTGGTTAATTTCTAGAAGCAGAACAAATTTAGGCTGCAAATATTGGGATGGCCACTAGAGGGCGGACAAAAGTTGGAGATTTGGACGTGTTTCTGCCGCCCTCTAGCGTCCCGCTAGATAATTGCAACCAATGGCCAGTAGATCTAGTTTCATTTGTGCTGCTCTACGAATCTTATTTCGGGCAGAAAATTCATACGTGCGGTATTATTGCACAGTCTGTAATCATAAACGTTAGTCTGGAGGGGACACGCATTTTTTAATTAGAAATATTCTTTTCATTAGAAAGAGCATCCACCAGGAGACTAAAGCAAACAAACTGCATTTCCCAGAAGCCAGCTCCACTACTCCGACGCGCTCTCTCCGCCTCTCCTTCCCATAAGCCTCTGCTTCCTCAACCCCATTCTGGAAAGCGGAGTTTCTTCCTTAGCGGGAAATCCAGCGGCGTCTGAGACCAGGGGTAGGCAACCTTGGCTCTTTTATGACTCGTGGACTTCAACTCCCAGAATGCCTGAGCCAGCCATGCTGAGGGGAAAGGGAGAGGTTTCCAAGCTGAGCCATGCTGGCTCAGGAATTCTGGGAGTTGAAGTCCACGAGTCATAAAAGAGCCAAGGTTCCCCACCCCTGGTCTAGGCAAAGCCTCCCCTTCTTTGAACTACCCTTCCCGAAAGCCTTCGCGGCCCCCCCTCTCTTCCAGCTCCCGTTCGCTTCCCTCGCGCGCCCGCGGCTTTTCCCTCCCGGCGCTTCTTGGGAAACGTAGTGACGAGCCGCCTTGCCGGCTTCGCAAGCCGCCGAGCGAGCGTGCGCGGCCGGACCACAAATCCCGGCCTGCCTCGCCGGGCGGAAGGGCGGCCATTTTGTTTTCGCCTCAAGAGGGCTCGAGATGGCGGCGCCGGTCGCCGAGAAGCTGAGGCGACTGGCGGCGCGTCGGCGCGGCCCGTCCCGCTGAGGCCCTCCGGCCATGGACCTCCGCTTGGCCGTGTACAACGCGGCGCGGGAGGGGAAGCTGAAGCTGCTGCAGAAGCTGCTGGGCGGGCGCGGCCGGGAGGAGCGGCAGCGGCTGGCGGCGGGGCCCGGCGGCGCGGAAGGCCCGCCGTTGCTGATCGCCTCCCGCCACGGGCACCGCGAGGTGGTGGAGTACCTGGTGGACCACTGCGGCGCGCGGGTGGGCGCGGGCGGGTCGGTGCGCTTCGACGGCGAGACCATCGAGGGGGCGCCGCCGCTGTGGGCCGCCGCCGCCGCCGGGCACCTGCCGGTGGTGCGGAGCCTGCTGGAGCGCGGCGCCTGCGTCAACCAGACCACGCTGACCAACTCGACGCCGCTGCGCGCGGCCTGCTTCGACGGGCACCTGGCCGTGGCCCGCTACCTGGTGGGCGAGTGCGGCGCCGACCTGGAGGTGGCCAACCGGCACGGCCACACCTGCCTGATGATCGCCTGCTACAAGGGCCACGCCGACATCGCCCGCTACCTGCTGGAGCGGGGCGCCGAGGTCAACCGGCGCAGCCTGAAGGGCAACACGGCCCTCCACGACTGCGCCGAGTCCGGCAGCCTGGAGATCCTGCGCCTGCTGCTGGCCCGCCAGGCCCGGATGGAGCGGGACGGCTACGGCATGACCCCGCTGCTGGCCGCCAGCGTCACCGGCCACGCCAACATCGTGGAGTTCCTCATCCTGGGAGCGCTGGAGGAGACCCAAAGCCGGGACACCGTGGAGGAGGAGGAGGAGGAAGAGAATCGGGAAGATGTGGAAGAGGAGGAGGAGGAAGACGACGACGAGACCGGCGGATCCCACGTCTACTGCACCCGCGAGGCCGCGGTGGAGGCCCTGGAGCTGCTGGGCGCCACCATGGTGGACAAGAAGCGGGACCTGCTAGGCGCCCTGAAGCACTGGCGCCGGGCGATGGAGCTGCGTCTCCGAGGGGGCGAGGGCCTCTCGAAGCTGGAGCCTCGGCAGCGGGTGCTGGCTTACGACTACGCCCAGGAAGTCAGCAGCATGGAGGAGCTGGAATCGCTGATCACGGATCCGGATGAGATGAGGATGCAGGCCTTGCTGGTCCGAGAGCGGATCTTGGGCCCGTCTCACCCGGATACCTCGTATTATATCCGCTACCGGGGGGCCGTCTACGCCGATTCGGGCAACTTTGAACGGTGCATCAACCTGTGGAAGTACGCCTTGGAAATGCAGCAGGGCAACCTGGAGCCCTTGAGCTCGATGACGGCGAGCAGCTTCCTCTCCTTTGCTGAGCTCTTCTCCTACGTGCTGCAGGACCGTTCGAAGGGCGCCTTAGGGACTCAGCTGGGTTTCTCTGACCTCATGATGGTTCTGAGCAAAGGGGTCCGCGAGGTTGAGCGGGCCCTCCAGCACCGGAAAGACCCGGTGGCGGACGCTTCCCAGTTCACCAAAGCCCTGGCTATCATCCTCCACTTGGTCTTTTTGCTGGAAAAAGTGGAGTGCGCGCCCGAACAGGAGCACCAGAAGCGTCAGACTATCTACCGCCTGCTGAAGTGTCACCCCCGAGGCAAGAACGGCTTCACCCCGTTGCACATGGCGGTGGACAAGGACACCACCACCGTGGGCCGCTATCCGGTGGGGAAGTTCCCCTCGCTCCACGTGGTGAACCTCCTCCTGGAGTGCGGGGCCGACCCGGACAGCCGGGATTACGACAACAACACCCCGCTGCATGTAGCTGCCCGGAACAATTGCCCCCTCATCATGAGCACCCTAATGGAAGCCGGAGCTCACATGGATGCGACCAACGCTTTCAAACAGACGGCCTACGAGCTCCTGGACGAGAAGCAGCTCCCCAAGGCCATGATGCAGCCTTTTAACTACATCACCTTACAGTGCCTTGCGGCCCGAGCGCTGGATAAACACAAGATCCCTTATAAGGGTTTTATCCCTGAAGATTTAGAAGCCTTCATTGAGCTGCATTAGCCAAGAAGGACTGTACTCCCTACCGGTCTCTTCCTAGACCTGTTTCAGCTGGCAGGGAAGAGAACTTGGACTCGTGGTCTTCCTGGGGTCTGGATTTTAAAAAGCTTTGGTTTTGTACTTGGCCAGCTTATGTGGTCTCTGTCTTTCTTCTGTCCAGCCCCTGGCATGGAGAAGACGTCTTTTGCCCAACGCACAAGTGGCCTCGCTATCCGGGATCTTTTTAGGTAGATGATGGGCTCTCTACTGCAGTGTTTCTCAGCTTCCACCACTTTAAGAGGGGTGGACTTCAACTCCCAGAATTCCCCAGCCAGCACAGAGCTGTGCTGGCTGGGGAATTCTGGGAGTTGAAGTCCACTTATCTTTAAAAGTGGCCAAGGTTGAGAAAACTCATTCACGGGTCTGTTCCTAATCTGTCTTTGAAAGTTCCTTCCGATTTTTTTTTTCTCCCTGGCCTTCCAGAGTTGAATTTAGCCTCCAATTTACTCCCCTTTTGGGACGCTGCAAAAAAAGAGAAAAGAAGCATTGGCTAGATTCAAGCTTGCTGGAACTTTGCCAGGACGCTCAAGGAAGCCTCTAGGGCCGACACACCGCTCCAAAGCTCCTCCAATCTTCTCTCAGCCTGCCCCATCTTCTTTGTGTTCATGTGAGAAGTGGGGAAATAGTGGGGCTGGTGGATCCGGTCGTGACAGGTCCCCCCCCCCCCCAGTCGCCGGGTGCAAAATAGAGGAATGTTTTGCATGGCCTGCTTTCAGCTTGCACCTCGGTCGAGCTTTTAAGTTCCTCCATTTGCACCCTTCCATCTCGAAGACGTAAGGACGGATTAAGGCAAACCCACCGAGTCTTAACAGTGTTCTGTTTTTCAGCTCAGCCGTGTAACTTAAGGCAGGGAGGGAGGAGGGAGAAGAGATGGCTTTTAGTTTGAACAGCAGGTTCTTGGCTTCTTTGCATGATTGACCCAAACTGGGTTCAGTTGACGTTTGATCCCCCCCCCACATTTCAGTTCCTGCTTTGAATGTCTCTTAATGTAGGCTGAGATTTTGCTGGCTATTTTCAAAGCTGTGGGTAATGTATTTTTATTTGGCTGGTGTTTTTTTTTCCTTGTCAGCAGAGTGAGCCCTGCACTGTGGGCAGACGGGGCTGTAAAAGGTTCCCCCAAATTCTGAAATTTAATCAAGCCCACCCCCTCCCTTTATTTTTCCTCTCCAGAAAAGAGAAAACGGAGTATTGATTTTTGACCCGATCGCCGGCAAAAACTGTGTTCGTTTACACCAGAGGTCTCCAAACCTGGCAACTTTGAAGACTTGTGGACTTCTACCCCCATAATTTCTCAGCCATCATGTTGGCTGAGGAACTCTGGGAGTTGAAGTCCACAAGTCTTCAAGTTGCCACGTTTGGAGAGCCCTGATTTATTATGTCTTTCTGGCTGGGATGGCCCCAGTTTCTCTGGAAGGAACAGGAGGTGATTGGGCAATATTTCATTGTCCAAACTCTCTCTTTGCATCCTCTGTGAAGGTGAAGGAGCAGGTGCTTTTTTAAAATCTCCCAGAAGCCAAAGAAAACAGTGCTGAAAACCTGTTTGGAACCGTGGGCCTGTCCAGGTTTGCTTCCCATTAAAAACCGTGCCTAGTAACCACCAAATCAAGCAGAGGTGAATTAAATATGGCTTCCCAGTTACGTCACACATCCTCGCCTTCCTTAACTCTTCAGGACAGGCGGGCGTCAAAAACGAGAAATTGATTCATCCCTGCAAGAAGTCGCAAGGTTGTGACTTGAATTCTTAGAATTACTCTTCCCCCAGATGTATCGAGCAGTGATTTATTTTTTTTAATTACATAGAGGGCAGGAATGGATGTGGAAGGATAGATGGGAATAGCCCTCACACACGGACTCTTACTCAGCTATCCTGTCAGATTGTGCTGAGTTGATTTGTTTGGTCGGTCCTTATCAATTCTGTTCTTCTATTCAGAGTTCATAGTTGGGGTTGAGGCTGCATTAGACAAGAGAAAAATGGTGGCAAGGGGGGTGAGTGGACGGATAGACTTGGAAAGCTGGATGGATGGATGGAAAGCTGGATGGATGGGTGGAAAGCTGGATGGATAGATGGATGGAAAGCTGGATGGATGGGTGGAAAGCTGGATGGATGGGTGGAAAGCTGGATGGATAGATGGATGGAAAGCTGGATGGAAGGATGGATGGAAAGCTTCATGGATGGAAAGCTTCATGGATGGGTGGAAAGCTGGATGGATAGATGGATGGAAAGCTTGATGGATGGGTGGAAAGATGGGTGGAAAGATGGATGGATGGAAAGCTTGATGGATGGATGGATGGATGGATGGATGGATGGATGGATGGAAAGCTTGATGGATGGATGGAAAGCTTGATGGATGGGTGGAAAGATGGATGGAAAGATGGATGGATGGATGGAAAGTTTGATGGATGGGTGGGCGAACTTGGAAAGCTTGAGAAGGGATGGAAAGGGATGGATGGATGGGAAATGACTTGGCGAGCTTGAGAGGGCTTCATATTTGCCTTTAAATCTTGAAGGACCTTTCTTGGCCCTTCTCTCCAGCTCTACTTCACCAACAGTGTCACGGCAGAGGATCGGAGCAGTTGTAAGGTGGCCGTGGCTGTTGATGGTTGCATGACCTCTGGGTCATCTTAGCTCTTCATAGTAGGACTGCTGAAGGTCAGGGTAGGCTGAAGTAAAGGAGGCCAACGATGCTGTCGTCATCTTTGGTGCTTGCCCGTGTCCAGATAAGATTTTTTTTTCCCAGATCAAACATATCCATCCCTGGTATCTGGAACTGTTTAGAACAGGGGTCTTCAAACTTGGCCCTTTTATGACTTGTGCCTGGCTGAGGAATTCTGGGAGTTGAAGTCCACAAGTCATAAAAGGGCCAAGTTTGAAGATCCCTGGTTTAGAAGAGTGTTTCTCAACCTCAGAAACTTCAGCATGGCTGGGCTGAGGAATTCTGGGAGTCGAAGTCCACCCTTGTAAAAAGTTCCTGAGCTCGTGAAACGCTGCTTCCCTCAAATAGACTTGGTTAAATGGATTTGGGGGGGGGAACCATTTCTGCATCTTCACACAGTCCAGGGGATAACAAGAAGCAGAGTTCTTAACTTGCCTTGCAGAGTTTTTCTCAACCTCTGCGGCTTGACGATGTTTGGACTTCAACAGCTGGCTAGGGAAATCTGGGAATGGAAGTCCAAACATCTTAACGTTGCAGAGGTTGAGAAACTCTGCTTTAGAGCTAAAACAGAACTTACAGAAACCTCAGGGTTCCCCCCCCTCCCCACTTAGTGGATTTTGCAGAAGCCTGTCTGCCCTCTTTGCGTTCTTGCAGTGTTCAAAGCAAACAAACAGAAGGTTAGCCGATAAAAGGAAGTTTCAGGTTACCGTTATCCTTTTTTTTCTTTTTTTGGTTTTGTTGCAAAGAATGGAGTTGATTTGGCAATCGTGGCAAAGAAAGAAACGCACAAGCAGCGTATGTTGTGTACCCTTGAGAGCCAGCCTTCCTCACTTGAAGTAAATAAAAGTTAAACGAACAGTTGAAAATCAAGGAGAGAAAAAAAAGTCGTGCTGCTAAAACGTACAAAACCGCGTCTTTGACTCTTCTTGTTTATATGGGCGTACGGCTAGAGGTGTTTTAATATATAGGTAATCCTCAACTTACGACTGTTTTGAGTCTGGGATTCTGGTCATAAGTCACGCCGGTCGTTTAGTGGGGTTGCTGCGTGACCTCGCCCTGATTTTGCAAAAGGCTTTTGTGACGGTTGTTAACGGAAAGCGGTTGGAGGCCATAAAGTAAGCAGGTTGGCTGTTAAGCAAATCCCATTGATTTTTTAATTATTTTTATTTTTTTTGCTGGAGACAATGGTTTTTCAGCCCCAAACTTTGCAAATTGTGGTTGTGTGACGGCGGGACATTGTAAACGGCTGTAAATGCCAGCCAGCTCCCAAGCGCCCGAAAGGTGACCATGTAACAATGGAAGGAGGGGCTATCGGAACTTCAAATCTGGGTTGTAAGTAACTCTGGGGGAGTCCGTTGTAAGCGGTCGTAAGTCGAGGACTACCTGTATGTGGTGGTCTTTTTTTTTTGAGTTTGAGAAAGGCACCTGCGTTTCTTCAGAGTTTGGCGTTCATGAAAAAGCGAGTTACAAATGGAAGAATCCTGTAGCACAGTGATGGCGAACCTTTTAGAGCAGTGGTTCTCAACCTGTGGGTCGGGACCCCATTTGGGGTCGATCGACCATTTCATGGGGGTCGCCAAGCAAGGCTGTCCGCCATTTTTTTTGTCCGCCATTTTTTCCCCCTTTTCCGGCGGATGCCTTACCTCGCTTGGGGTGGGCCAGCTGGTGGTCGGCCTGCTCCGTCTCTGCCACTTGCCAGCTACGCCTCGGCCGGCGCAGGGGGCGGAACCATGCATGCGCGGCGCTCCTGGGCAGGGAAAGTCCTCGACTTATGACCGGCTGGGTAGCCCTCGACTTACGACCGGTTTAGTCCTCGACTTACGACCGGTTGGGGTCGCAGCATTAAAAAGGTTGAGAACCACTGTTTTAGAGACCGAGTGCCCAAACTGCAACCCAAAACCCACTTATGCATCGTCGGGTGCCGGGTGGGCGTGGCCCATTGGGTGGGCGTGGCCCATTGGGTGGGCGTGGCCCATTGGGTGGGCGTGGCTGCGGTGGTAACGGCAGACTGGGTGGGACTAAAAAGTTCAATCAATCAATTCCAACTTTGCAAGATCTTTTTTTCCCGCGAGAAGTTGAAATTGACTGATTGAACCTTTTTTTTTTTTTTTTTT
>NW_015388711.1:129447-145113 GCF_001527695.2 Protobothrops mucrosquamatus
TTCTGTTTACCAACCAGGCAGAGTAAATTCAACATTAAACTTAACTATACAAGAAAAGAATGAAGAATCCCTCATTTTATTAATCCCCATTTACTCATAGATCCATGTCTTTCTGGTATTATTTACCACTCGTAAAGCACATCCAAAGTTTTAAATCGGAGGGTGTCCAACCGCGGCCGCTTTAAAACCTGTGGACTTCCAACTCCCAGAATTCCCCAGCTAGCATAACTGGCTGGGGAATTCTGGGAAGTCCACAAGTCCCAACAACTTGCCATTGCTGGATGCCCCTGCTTTAGATGCCACACTGAATATAACATATCTAATAAATGCAATCATCTGCCAGTTTGGGGGGGGGCAGAAAAGGCAAGCTGTGGTGGTACAGCCTAAGGGGTGGCTTGGCCCAACTGAGCAGACTGGAATATAAGGGGGGGGGAAAGGATCCCCAATTTTTTCTGAGGAGTTTCTAATGCATTTGTCCAAAGAAGGACACACATTTCCTTGCAGGACCAAAAAAGAAAAAAAGATAAATTAATACATAATTTTCTCCCTGAGTGGATGTCTTTAAAGACAGACAGGCAGTGTATCTCTTCTTTAATGCCTCTTCTCCAGATTGGAAAAAGTACTGGGTCCCTTTCTCCGGAAACTGGATCCCTCCTTTCTTTCCTCAGATCTGAGTGGGTCTTGATCGCCAGCTCTGATGAAATGCAGAAAGAAGGGAGGAATTGGGGCTGGGGGTTCAGCATTGCGATCTGCACCTCTTGGCTTCTCCAGAGATGGTTAAAGTGAAAAGCTGCAGCAAGCTGATAAGAGGTAATGTTGAGGTACACACACACCCATGTTCCTGAACCCCTTTAGTCTTAACGACTGTTTCTCCACTTGAACAAGTTTTAAGATGTGTGGACTTCAACTCCCAGAATTCCCTAGCCAGCCGTGCTGGCTGGGGAATTCTGGGAGTTGAAGTCCACACATCTTAGCTATCTTGACTGCCATATTAGAGTCCAGCATTGCCTGCCATCTAAAAAAGCTCTCAACTGCTACACTCTGCATTAAGCCATAGCTTAAACCTGGTTATATAGACTCAGTCGCAACTGGTGGAGTGGAGACACCCCAAGCCATAAGATCACAGTGACTCTTTGCCTCTTAAACCAAGGTCAAGCCAGGCACCTTGTAATTCCAATCGCAACGCGAGCCGAGTCATCTTCAAAGGCCACATATAGATTGCGTAGGGGTCGCATAGCATAAAACAATTATACACATTTCAGAATTTTCACCCAAGTAAATCATCGTGCAGTTCCTCTGTGTCCTTTGAGATTCATCCCTTCTAAAGTTCTTGCTGGGTCCCCCCCCCCAAAAAAAGAGCAAAATGGCTCCCCTCTCCACCTCTTCTACAGAGCACGGAAGGATCCCCAAACCCCTGTCTCCCCAGCTGCAAAATTAAGAATACAGGTAAGTCCTCGACTTAATGACCATGACTGAGCCCACAATTTCCCTTGCTAAACAAGAGAGTTCTTACGTGAACGTTGCCTCGTTCTACGACCTTTCTTGCCACCGTGAGTAATTCAATCGCTGCGGTTGTTGAGTTAGTAACACGGTTGCTAAGTGAATCTGGCTTCGCCATTGTCTTTGGTGTATCGGAAGGTCGCGAAAGGGGATCACGTGATCCCGGAAAACTGTTAAAAGTCATAAATGCGAGTCAGTGGCCAAGCGCCTGAATTATGATCACGTCGTAAGTTCAACGGTTGCAAGTGTGAAAAACGTTCGTCAGTCCCTTTTTTTCAGTGTCATTGTAACTTCAGGCAATCATTAAACAAATGGTTGCAAGTCGAGGACTACCTGTAGTGCATTTTGTCCTTTACGACAGGGGTCCCCAACCCCCGGTCTGTGGACCGGTACCGAGCTGCGACATGCCAGCAACCGGTCCACACAAACAAGCCAAGCCCCATCCGCGGGATGCAGGCAACACACAAAACCATGCACCCTCCGGTCCGCGGAAAAACTTCACGGAACCGGTGGTCCATGGTGCCCAAAAGGTTGGGGACCTCTGCTTTACGAGTCTCTGGGGGATTGCAAAGAGGAGATGGTCACCCATGAATTTCAAGGTCTCAGCTCTTGTTGGCCCCTACATCTTCGCGTAACACCGGTCTCTTCGTCAGACTGGTCTCTTCCCTCGACAAAGTCGCCGACGCTTCTAAGGAACTTAACAAATGTTTCTGATGTCTTCTTTCATCCCTCTCATTTTTGTTCTCCAGGGTTGTCCTCTCCTTCCTCCAAGGGTGGCCCCTTAGTGGTCTCATTGGCCGTGCCCACCGCTGCGTCGCTTCTTTCCACCTGCATGCGGTTATAATCGCCGATCTGAATCATTTGGGCATTCTGAATGATGAGTTGGGGACCCGGCATTGCGTTTGGAGAACCCACCGAGAACATGAATGGTTGGGAGAAGGAAGCCTGATCGGGCCCTGGTTCCATAAAGGATGTTGGTGGTCTTGAAAAGTCCACCACCGATGGTAGAGCTGGTGATGGTTGAAGGTTGAGAACAGCGAGACGTTGTTGTAGCCTCAGGTTTTCTCGCTCTCGTTCTCTCTCCTCCTCTCTTTCCTGGATCTGTCTCATGAAGTCCCAGGTAGCTTTTTTCTCCTGGATCACCCTGGAAGTGAAGGTCTTCTTCACCCTTTTGTCAAACACAGGAGATTTTTCAACCAAGGGCACCAACGACGCGAGCAGGAGGGGCATTACCCCGGATTTTAAAGCGTGTTCTTTGGGCACCAACGGAATGACTGAGTTCCTCTTGCAGCAGCGGGTGAGGGAGTCCATCAAGGCCGTGTCGCGTTGATAATCACAGAGGCGGCCCGTGAAGTTCTTGGTCAGGAGCACGAGCGTGAAGGCCGAGTTGTCCAAGGCGTTCTGGAAACAGTTGAGTTGGCCACAGCCGGGGACGAGGAAATCTTCGCTGAAGGTGGCCCCGTTGGAGACACCCAGGGCCTCCAAGCGTTCCTTCACCCGGCAAGCCACCAGCTCATCTTCTGCGGCATGCAGTACCACAAAGGTGTAGAACTGTCTTTCATCATCTGGTGGGACCACTGAAGAAGGTTCTGAGCTAGGAGAGGCAAGATCTGAAGAAGAAGAAGAAAAAGAAGGAGAAGAAGACGATAGCAGAGGTCCAAAACTCGTGATCGGTGCTGAAGCAGAGGTACGGGTTCCAGGTTGTGGAGCACTTCCTGCAGAAGGCGTGGAACCCAACTTCTGCAGAGGTGGGACCTGGAAGCTGAAAGGCAAGTCTCCTTCTGATGGCGTTGTTACGGGGGTCACCGTGCAGTGCATGGGGCCCTGGGCAGATGCCTTGGGAGACAGTGTGATTTTGGAATCAGGCAGTAAACAGGGACCTCTGGAATTTGGTAGAGAAGGTCTTCTCGAATTGGTGGAACAGCCGTTGACCAACGACACAGAGCTGGTGTCTTCTTGGCTGGCTGATGGTAGAGACAAAGACCCTCCCATGCTGGAAGGGCTGTCGGAGGTGGTTGAAGTCTCACTGATCTGAAGGTTGCTGATGTAGGAGATGGGGCTACCTGTAGAACGTAACGGCTGAGGGTTATCAGGAGGAGAAGAGCTGTCGATGGACACCGGACTGCTCCTTCTGGGCGGAGTCAACTCCCACCTACCTGAGGCCAGAGCTCCAGAATTATTCCTGGGCACGGTTGAGAGAAACGGCANGAGGTGGTTGAAGTCTCACTGATCTGAAGGTTGCTGATGTAGGAGATGGGGCTACCTGTAGAACGTAACGGCTGAGGGTTATCAGGAGGAGAAGAGCTGTCGATGGACACCGGACTGCTCCTTCTGGGCGGAGTCAACTCCCACCTACCTGAGGCCAGAGCTCCAGAATTATTCCTGGGCACGGTTGAGAGAAACGGCAGTCCACACGTCTCCATAGCTTCATCCAGGAGACCTTTGAGTTGGGCTCCTTCCATGTGACTGGCTCTAAAGGCTTGGATAGCGGTTCTGTAGGCCTCGTCTCTGGCCAGGGCTTCACAGAGCTTCTCCTCGACCAAGAGCGAATAGATCTCCGCCACGGCCCGGGCCACCTTGGCATGGTCCTTCAGTTGCTCTGGGGTTGTCTTCTTTGCTCCACCCGTGCCCCAGAAGCCTTGGGAGAGATGGTGGGCCACCACGTCATCTCTGAAGCTGTTGAGATACACCCTGGCCTCATCTTCTCTCCCCAAGGACCACAGGATCAGGACGTGCAGGAGATGGCAGCTCTTCCTGTCTTGGTGCGAGCAGCTCAGCTTGTGCCTATATTGAATTAGCCTCTCCGCTGGGATCCCACTTAGGATCTGGAGGATCCCTTCAAAGCCTAGATCTCCCTGGGAAGTTCCTGTCATCCTGGGTGGAGCCGGGTTCAAATTGGAGGGCATGTTACATCCACAAAGGGGTGGCACAGGCTGAGGACGGGCACGGCTCCCCAGCCTTTATCAGAGGTCGGATACCCGGAAGCCTAAATGTCGTCTAGGGCAAACCTCTGTAATTTAACGGAAGAGGCGGGCCTCGGAATTTTTGCCAAACTTGAAGGCTGGAAAAAAAGAGAGAAATAAGAGAATGAAACTCTGGGACAGTTTGGGGAGCCTGAATGAATGAATGAATGAATGAATACATATGTACGTACTTACGTACATACACACCAACATGTTGAGACTCTAGAAAGAGTGCAGAGAAGAGCAACAAAGATGATCAGGGGACTGGAGGCTAAAACATATAACAAACGGTTGCTGGAATTGGGTATGTCTAGTTTAATGAAGAGAAGGACGAGGGGGGATGTGATAGCAGTCTTCCAGTATCTCAGGGGCTGCCCCAAAGAAGAGGGAGTCAAGCTATTTTCCAAAGCGCCTGAAGGCAGGACAAGGAGCAACGGATGGAAACTGATCAAGGAGAGAAGCAACCCAGAACTAAGGAGAAACTTCCTGACAGTGAGGACAATTAACCAGTGGAACCACCTGCCTCCAGAATGAATGCTCCAACACTGGAAGTTTTTAAAAACAGATTGGACAGCCATTTGTCTGAAATGGTATAGGTTCTCCTGCTTGAGTAGGGGGTTGGACTAGATGACCTCCAAGGTCCCCTCCAACTTTTTTACTCCAACTGCTTCATTGGAGGTGTTTAAGTAAGGGGCACATCTAATACAGGCAGTCCTCAACTTACAACAGTTCGTTCAGTGACCGAAGTTACAACGGCACTCAAAAAAGTTACTTGTGATCGTTTTTTCACAATTTACAACCGTTGCAGCATCCCCCGTGGTAGAAACGTGGAGGCTTGGCAACTGACTCACATTTATGACGGTCGCAGTGTCCCGGGGTCAGGTGATATACCCTTTGGCGACCTTCTAACAAAGTCATTGGATCTGCTTAAGGACCGTGTTCCTAAGTTAACAACTGCAGTGATTCACTTAACAACTATGGCAAGAAAGATCGTAAAATGGGAAAAAAATCACTTGATGACTGTCTTACTTAGCAATGGAAATCGGGCTCAGATGTGGACATAAATCGAAGACTACCTGCTCCTTGTTAGCTAATGGAGTTGAAGGCTTCAATCAATCAGAATAGAGCTGGAAGGGACCTCAGAGATCTTCTAGTCCAACCCCCTGCTCAAGCAGGAGACCTAGGGGTTAAAGCACCAGGCTGGAAACAGGAGCCGGTGGATTCTAGTCCTGCCTTAGGCAGGAATGCTGGCTGGGTGACTTTGGGCCAATCATCAGAACAAAACAGAGCTGGAAGGGACCTTGGAGGTCTTCTAATCCAGCCCCCTGCTCAAGCAGGAGAACCTATACCATCTCAGACAAATGACTGTCTAGTCTCTTCTTAAAAAATCTCCAGTGATGGAGCGCCCACGACTTCTGGTGGCAAGCAGTTCCACAGGTTAATTGTTCTCACTCTCAGGAAATTCCTCCTTAGTTCCAGATTGCTTCTCTCTGATCAGTTTCCATCCATTGTTTCTTGTCCTGCCTTCAGGTGCTTCTTAAAAAATCTCCAGTGATGGAGCGCCCACGACTTCTGGTGGCAAGCAGTTCCACAGGTTAATTGTTCTCAGTCTCAGGAAATTCCTCCTTAGTTCCAGATTGCTTCTCTCTGATTAGTTTCCATCCATTGTTTCTTGTCCTGCCTTCAGGTGCTTCTTAAAAAATCTCCAGTGATGGAGCGCCCACGACTTCTGGTGGCAAGCAGTTCCACAGGTTAATTGTTCTCAGTCTCAGGAAATTCCTCCTTAGTTCCAGATTGCTTCTCTCTGATCAGTTTCCATCCATTGTTTCTTGTCCTGCCTTCAGGTGCTTTGGAGAATAAGTTGACCCCCTCTTCTTTGTGACAGCCCCTCACTGGACAGCCATTTGTCCGAAATGGTATAGGGTTTCCTGCCTGAGCAGGAGGTTGGACTAGACCTCCAAGGTCCCTTCCAACTTTATCATCATCATCACTATTATTATTATTATTATTATTATTATTATTATTATTATTATTACCAGACCCAAATCCTGCAGCCGTTCTTCATATCTTCACAACTTAACCTTGTCAAAGCTGAGAAACATTGGAATGTATGTTTCTCAACCTTGGCAAGGTTAAGATGTAGAGCTTCAAATCTCAAGAGTTCCCAGCTATCTAGAACAGTGTTTCTCAACCTTGACAATTTTAAGGCATGTGGACTTCAACTCCCAGAATTCCACAGCCTTAAAATTGTCAAGGTTGAGAAACACTGATCTAGAACTTTAGAATTGCAACGATTGAGAAAAACGGTAGTATTCTCTCTATACTAAATATACAGTGTATTATCTCAATAGGTAATAATATGATACGACATCAGCTATATTATAGCGTATTATGAGTCCTGGAATAAAACACCCAATAAAATGAATTCACTTTAACAATGACCTGCCGTGTTTACTTCACAACTTGCTGCATTTGCACAAAGACCCGCCTGTTTGCGTAACAACTGCATCCAGTAACATAAAATTGGGTGCAATCACACGGCGACCTGCTTAATGACTGCAATTACTTACAATCCTAATTCCAGGCTCAATTAGCGTCCTAAATCGAGGACTAAGTGTGTTCTACCCACCTGGGAGAGAACCATCTGATCTGGGCCAAAATCAACTCCTCTCTTTTCCCCAATCCTGGAGGGAGAGGGCAAGATTCAAACATGCCGGCAAAAATAACAGCTTCATCAATCTGCATCCTTTTCTAGCCAGCTCACACTACGGCGCCTTTGATTCCGGAAGAAAAGTCCTCAAACGCACCGAGGCAAGAGGAGACAAGTCAGATACTTCCTTTGATTGCTAAGCTTCAAGGTGCCCAACCCGGTTCGTCTTGTTTTTAAGGGTTCCGGAAGAATAGAAGGCTTTGATAACACCAGGACCTTCTCAAGATCCTGGGTGAGGCCCTCAACCACAATTTAATAATTTAATAATTTAATTTATATACCGCCCTTCTCCCGCAGGACTCAGGGCGGTGCACAGCATATTAAAACAGATACAAACAAAATACATCAAAAAACAAAAAACCCCATAAAACCAAATTAAAAGCCAAATATTGGAAGCTGTGTGTCAATTAAAATTTTCTTAAAATCATCCCTACCTAAAATCCTCCCTAGGTCAGTCCCGCTTGCTGGAAAAGCCATGTCTTGAGGGCGCGGCGNCGGATCTCGGGGGGTAGTTCGTTCCAGAGGGTGGGGGCACCCACAGAGAAGGCCCTCCCCCTGGGGGTCGCCAGCCTACATTGCTTGGCCGACGGCACCCTGAGGAGGCCCGCTCTGTGGGAGCGTACCGGTCTATGGGAGGGAATCTGTGGCAGAAGGCGGTCTCGGAGGTAGCCAGGTCCAATGCCATGGAGCGCTTGGCATTGGACCTGGACAAGGTTGTAACCAAGTCGTAAATTGCCCTGCTCCAGAAGTGGAAAAATTACTCAGTGCGCAGCTGGATAGAAAGCATCGGTGCCGGCATGTTGAGCTCAGATTGGCAGTATAGAGCGTTTAGACATTTCCTGGTGGTCTCCTATCCCCGTACTACAGGCAGTCCTCTACTTACAATCATAACAGGGCCCAAAATTTTCCTTCTAAAGCAAGACAGTTGGTAAATGAGTTTTGCCCCATTTTACGACCTTTTTTGTCACCATTAAGTGAATTGTTGCAGTTGTCAACCTAGTAGCAATAGCAATAACACTTTGACTTATATACCGCTTCACAGTGCTTTACCGCCCTCTCTAAGCGGTTTACAAATTCAGCATATTGCCCCCAACAATCTGGGTCCTCATTTAGATTCAGATAGTTAGTTAGTTAGTTAGTTAGTTAGTTAGTTAGATAGATAGATAGATAGATAGATAGATAGATAGATAGATAGATAGATAGATAGATAGATAGATAGATAGATAGATAGATAGATAGATAGATGATAGATAGATAGATAGATAGATAGATAGACAGATGATAGATAGATAGATAGATAGATAGATAGATAGATAGATAGATAGATAGATAGATAGATATAGACAGACAGACAGACAGACAGACAGATGATAAACAGATAGAAGACAGACAGACAGACACAGACAGATAGCACTTAGACTTATATACTGCTTCACAGTGCTTTACAGCCTTCTCTAAGCGGTTTACAAATTCAGCATATTGCCCCCAACAATCTGGGTCCTCATTTAGATTCAGATAGACAGACAGACCGACCGACAGACAGACAGACAGATAGATAGATAGATAGATAGATAGATAGACAGATAGACAGACAGATGATAGATAGATAGATAGATAGATAGATAGATAGATAGAAATGATAGATTGATGATAGATAGACAGACATGATAGACAGATGATAGATGATACAGATGATAGATAGATAGATAGATAGATAGACAGACAGACAGATGATAAACAGATAGAAGACAGACAGACAGACACAGACAGATAGCACTTAGACTTATATACTGCTTCACAGTGCTTTACAGCCTTCTCTAAGCGGTTTACAAATTCAGCATATTGCCCCCAACAATCTGGGTCCTCATTTAGATTCAGATAGACAGACCGACCGACCGACAGACAGACAGACAGACAGACAGACAGACAGACAGACAGACAGACAGATAGATAGATAGATAGATAGATAGATAGATAGAAATGATAGATTGATGATAGATAGACAGACATGATAGACAGATGATAGATGATACAGATGATAGATAGATAGATAGATAGATAGATAGATAGATAGATAGATAGATAGATAGATAAATAGATGATTGATTGATAGATAGATAGATAGATAGATAGATAGATAGATAGATATAGACAGACAGACAGACAGATGATAAACAGATAGAAGACAGACAGACAGACACAGACAGATAGCACTTAGACTTATATACTGCTTCACAGTGCTTTAAAGCCTTCTCTAAGCGGTTTACAAATTCAGCATATTGCCCCCAACAATCTGGGTCCTCATTTAGATTCAGATAGACAGACAGACCGACAGACAGACAGACAGACAGACAGACAGATAGATAGATAGATAGACAGACAGACAGATGATAGATAGATAGATAGATAGATAGAAATGATAGATTGATGATAGACAGACATGATAGACAGATGATAGATGATACAGATGATAGATAGATAGATAGATAGATAGATAGATAGATAGATAGATAGATAGATAGATAGATAGATAGATATAGACAGACAGACAGACAGATGATAAACAGATAGAAGACAGACAGACAGATACAGACAGATAGCACTTAGACTTATATACTGCTTCACAGTGCTTTACAGCCTTCTCTAAGCGGTTTACAAATTCAGCATATTGCCCCCAACAATCTGGGTCCTCATTTAGATTCAGATAGACAGACCGACCGACAGACAGACAGACAGATAGATAGATAGACAGATAGACAGACAGATGATAGATAGATAGATAGATAGATAGAGATGATAGATTGATGATAGATAGACAGACATGATAGACAGATGATAGATAGATAGATAGATAGATAGATAGATAGATAGATAGATAGATAGATAGATAGATAGATAGATAGACAGATAGACAGATAGACAGATAGACAGACAGATGATAGATAGATAGATAGATAGATAGATAGATAGATAGATAGATAGATAGATAGATAGATAGATATGATAGATTGATGATAGACAGACATGATAGAGATAGACAGATGATAGATGATACAGATGATAGATAGATAGATAGATAGATAGATAGATAGATAGATAGATAGATAGATATAGACAGACAGACAGACAGATGATAAACAGATAGAAGACAGACAGATAGCACTTAGACTTATGTACTGCTTCACAGTGCTTTAAAGCCTTCTCTAAGCGGTTTACAAATTCAGCATATTGCCCCCAACAATCTGGGTCCTCATTTAGATTCAGATAGACAGACAGACCGACCGACCGACAGACAGACAGACAGACAGACAGACAGATAGATAGATAGATAGATAGACAGATAGACAGACAGACAGATGATAGATAGATAGATAGATAGATAGATAGATAGATAGATAGATAGATAGAAATGATAGATTGATGATAGATAGACAGACATGATAGACAGATGATAGATGATACAGATGATAGATAGATAGATAGATAGATAGATAGATAGATAGATAGATAGATAGATAGATGATAGATAGATATAGACAGACAGACAGACAGATGATAAACAGATAGAAGACAGACAGACAGACACAGACAGATAGCACTTAGACTTATATACTGCTTCACAGTGCTTTACAGCCTTCTCTAAGCGGTTTACAAATTCAGCATATTGCCCCCAACAATCTGGGTCCTCATTTAGATTCAGACAGACAGACAGACAGATAGATAGATAGATAGATAGAGATGATAGATTGATGATAGATAGACAGACATGATAGACAGATGATAGATGATACAGATGATAGATAGATAGATAGATAGATAGATAGATAGATAGATAGATAGATAGATAGATAGATAGATAGATAGATAGATAGATAAACAGAAGACAGACACAGACAGACAGACAGACAGCACTTAGACTTATATACCACTTCACAGTGCTTTACAGCCCTCTCTAAACGGTTTACAGATTCAGCAGACGGCTCCCGTGGCAATCTGGGTCCTCATTTTACCGACCTCAGAAGGACAAAAGGCCAAGTCAACCTCGAGCTGGTGAGAGAATCAAACTACTGGCAAATCAGCTTTTTGAAAAAATTAGCCTGTTTTGGCCCGCCTTTCCCTCGGAATCCCCAAATGTGAAACTTTCTGCAAAGATTGCAAACCACCCCCACCCCTTCCATGAGGAAATAATACAGAACTTTCTGCAACGGTCACTGAATTGTCTACAAACCTTTGGAGAAAAGGAAGAATTCCCTGTCTGAGCGGCTTCTTAACTCCTCAAATCGATTTTTTAAAAATAGTTTTCCTCAGATAGCAGGCATTGTGGGAAGGGTTATTATTAGTCTAAGGTACCCCAAAATTAGAAGTCTGGTAGCCCCTTTCCCTATTCACCCCATTTTACTCAAAACTTAAAACCTTTACCTCAGGGGTCTTCAAACTTGGCCCTTTTATGACTTGTGGACTTCAACTCCCAGAATTCCTCAGCCAGCAACGCTGGCTGAGGAATTCTGGGAGTTGAAGTCCACAAGTCATAAAAGAGCCAAGTCTGAAAACCCCTGCCTTTACGGGTTGCATAGAATAACTCAATAAAATAGACTTTTTAAAATTAACGCCGAGAGCCAGTTTAGTGCAGGGGTGACGGCACCCTGCTAGAAACCAGAAGGCTGCGAATTCTAGTCCTGCCTTAGACACAAAGCCAGCTGGCTGATCTTAGGCCGGTCACTTTCTCTCAGCCCTGAGAAGGAAGCAATGGCAACGGTCTTGACGGCTGGGGCAGTTTCAAAACATGAAATATTGATATAAAAAAATAACAGAATATCAGAGTTGGAAGGGACCTTAGAGGTCTTCTAGTCCAACCCCCTGCTGAAGCAGGAGAACCTATATACCATTTCAGGCAAATGGCTAAATAAACCACTTTTAAAAAGCTTTCCTGGGAAGTATACTACAGGGATTTCTCCAGGGCAAACTCCAGGACTGGACCGAACAGAAGAAAAATAAAATAAAGCCATTCACTCCATCTGCAGCTCAGGAAAGGGTCTGCCAGCCCTGAGACACCACCCCTCCAAGGGTCTTCCGGACCCCTTTACAATTTTTCCCCTCCACTTGAAAAACCCAGGATCAACCTCGCTCTTCCCCTGGATTCCCCAGGCTTGGAAATCAATCAATCAATCAGAATAGAGCTGGAAGGGATCTTAGAGGTCTTCTAGTCCATCCCCCTGCTCAAGCAGGAGACCCTATACCAGGGGTCTTCAAACTTGGCAACTTTAAGGCTTGTGGCCTTCAACTCCCAGGGCTGGCTGAGGAATTCTGGGAATTGAAGTCCACAAGCCTTAAAGTTGCCAAGTTTGAAGACTTCTGCCCTATACCGCTAGTCCTTGACTTACGGCCACAATTGAGCCCCAACTTTCTGTTTGTTAAGTGAGACATTTGTTAAGTGAGTTTGGTCAAATTTTACCCTCTTTCTTGCCACAGCTGTTAAGCGAATCACTGCAGTTGATAAGTCCGTATCCCGGTCCTTAAGTGAATCTGCTTTCCCCATTGTCTTTGGGTCGCAAAAGGGGGCTCACAGAATCCCTGGGACACAGCAATAGTCCTAAGTACAAGCCAGTTGCCGGGCATTTTGATCACAGGATCATGGGGGATGCCCCCAAAGTCGTAACTGCGAAAAATGATCATCAGTCACTTTTTTCAGTGCTGTTGTAAGTTTGAGCGGCCCTAAATGAAGTGTTGTAAGTTGAGGACCATCTGTGCCATTTCAAAGAAGGGGCTGTCCAGCCTCTCCTTAAAAACTTCCAGATGAAACACCCACAACTTCTGGAGGGAAGCAGTTCCACTGGTTAATTGTCCTCCCTGTCAGGAAGTTTCTCCTTAATTCCAGGTTGCTTCTCTCCTCTGTCAGTTTCCGTCCATTGTTTCTTGCCTTCTGGTGCTTTGGAAGGTAAGTTGACCCCCTCCCCTTGGTGGCAGCCCCTCAAATACTGGAACACTGCCATCGTGTCACCCCTATTTCATTTTTTCCTTTAGACTAGCCAAACCCAAGTCCTGCAACTGATCTTCATATAATAATAATAATAATAATAATAATAATAATAATAATAATAATAATAATAATAATAATAATAATAATAATAATAATAATAATAATAATAATAATAATAATAATAATAATAATAATAATAATTCAAACAGACAAGCACCTGCAACATAACACCCCAGACTTAACAATTGTTGATAAGAAAGACAAAAAAGTCTGCATAGTGGACGTAGCAGTGCCTGGAGACAGCAGAATAGACGAGAAAGAACTGGAGAAGATAACAAAATACAGAGACCTACAAATAGAAATAGAAAGACTGTGGCAAAAGCAAGCAAGGGTAGTACCAATAGTCATAGGTGCCTTGGGTGCAATCCCAAAACAACTGGAGCACCACTTGAACACCATTGGCATTGACAAATTCGCCATTAGTCAATTGCAAAAGGTGGCCTTACTAGGAACTGCTTCCATCCTGCGACAATATCTGTAATACCATCAAACATCCACATCTGCCTATCCCAGGTCCTGGGTAAGGACTCGATAGGTAGAAAAAATGCCAAATCCAGTCTGAACATCTGGCTGACTGTGTGATGATCCATAATAATAATAATACTAATACTAATACTAATAATAATAATAATAATAATAATAATAATAATGTTGGAAGGGACCTTGGAGGTCATCTAGTCCAGTGGTTCTTAACCTGGGTGATATCGCCCCCAGGGGGCGATTTCGTTTTTCAGGGGGGCGATGGAACAAAAAGGGGCGACGTGGGAGCAAAGGAACGAAAAGGGGGTGATATGGGGGTGATGGAGCGAGAAGTTTTGGGGACACTTTTGAGACTTTTTCATACAGTGAATCGCTGTATATCTGTCGTACAAAAACATCAGATCGCCCGCTATTAGTGGATTGAATTGTGTTTTCAAATGTTCCTCTAGCTAGCTTCAGTACAGAACGGCGTACATATGTGAATACACATCACTTATCTTCATGCGCATCGTTCAGCAGCCTCTACCCTTTTTATATTTCTTTTTGCATCTTAAATTTCACTTGTAATTCAATCATTAAATATTACTGTTTTTCTTTTCAGGCATTTCACTTTCTTGCAATTGAATTTTGTTTTCAATGGTCATTACATTTAAGTGTCTTGAATAAATAAGTTAATAATGAAATACACGTATCACGAAGTTTGGGAATAAAGTGACGGGTGGCACCAAATTTTTTCACACAGTTGAGATATGGGAAAAAGACTGGAAATAAATTATTTGCATCGATATGTCCTGATGACAATTTTAAAGAAAACAAAACAAGTGTTTGCATAAATTGAAGAATTATTTCCTATGTTGTGACTGAGAGGTTATGTTGGGGGAGGGGGGCGATGACAACTTCCTCATTGGCTCAAGGGGGCGATTCGTTCAAAAAGGTTAAGAACCACTAGACTCCAACACTGCTCAGGCAGGAAACCCTATACCAGGGGTAGGCAACCTTGGCCCTTTTATGATTCGTGGACTTCAACTCCCAGAATTCCTGAGCCAGCCATGCTGAGCAGAAATGGAGAGGTTTCCATGCTGAGCCGTGCTGGCTCAGGAATTCTGGGAGTTGAAGTCCACAAGTCATAAAAGAGCCAAGGTTGCCTATCCCTGCCTTAGACATATGGACTGCAACTCCCAGAATTCCTGACCCGGCCATGCTGAGGGGAAAGGGAGAGTTTCCAAGCTGAGCCATGCCGGCTCAGGAATTCTGGGAGTTGAAGTCCACGAGTCATAAAAGAGCCAAGTTTGAACCCCTGGCCTATACCATCTCAGACAAATGGCTGTCTAGTCTCTTCTTGAAAACCCCCAATGTTGGAGCATTCACCACTTCTGGAGGCAGGTTGTTCCACTGGTTAATTGTTCTCACTGTCAGGAAGTTTCTCCTTAGTTCTAGCTTGCTTCTCTCTTTGGTTAGTTTCCATCCGTTGCTTCTTGTCCTGCCTTCAGGCGCTTTGGAGAAGAGCTTGACTCCCTCTTCTTTGGGGCAGCCCCTGAGATATTGGAACACTGCTATCCTGTCCCCCCTCGTCCTTCTCTTCCTTAAACTAGACATCCCCAATTCCAGCAATCATTCCTCATACGTTCTAGCCTCCAGTTTCAGTCTGCAGGCCTTGGATCATCTTAGTTGCTCTTCTGCTCCATCCCAGCTGATTTTGGAAAGAGGGTTGGGGGTCTCTGCTAGGGGGTTGCGCACTAAGACTTACCTGGGGCTGAGGCCTCACTGCCAGGGTTGAGCTGGGTCTGGCTAGCAGGAGGCGGAAATCACCAAAAAAAATCTCTTTGCTCCTCCTAGTTTTCTGTCTTTCCTCCCAGCTGGGTGAAAAAAAAGTCAGCCCAAAATAGGAAGCTGGTCTTACACAGAAGAAGGAGCAGAGGTTTCTTTCTGTTTCCTGGCTCGGAAGTGAATTCTTCACACACACACACACACACACA
>NW_015388711.1:145244-146865 GCF_001527695.2 Protobothrops mucrosquamatus
GCTGGGTCTGGCTAGCAGGAGGCGGAAATCACCAAAAAAAATCTCTTTGCTCCTCCTAGTTTTCTGTCTTTCCTCCCAGCTGGGTGAAAAAAAAGTCAGCCCAAAATAGGAAGCTGGTCTTACACAGAAGAAGGAGCAGAGGTTTCTTTCTGTTTCCTGGCTCGGAAGTGAATTCTTCACACACACACACACACACACACACAAACGGCACACCCCTTTGGGCAAATAATAGAAACTCACCCACCCACCTCCGAGAAGAGATGGGAGAAGCGATGGAGCAGAGGTGGCCAGGAAAAGAAAGTTTAACTAGTTGTGTTGATCGTTGGGAAATTCATTCTGGACTTTGGGCTGTGTGCTCAAAACAAAGGTCGATGAAATGTTGACTTTGGGTTTGAACCAGTGGGTTGATCTGGAAAGGGCTGATCTTTTTCAGGTGAAAGTAATCAAGTTGAGGTTGTAACTTTGTTCTGGATTTTGCCACGCTGAAAAAAAATATGCAGGAGAGCACTGCTTTGTTTCAATTTTCCCTTTACTTCACATCTCTGTCCCCCCCTTCTTTTCTCTAACTTTCCTATTGCCTTTATTTTCATGTTTATTTTGTATTCGGGTAGGAAAGCAGAGAGAGAGAGGGAGGGAGAGAGGAAGGAAGGAAGGGAGAGAGAAGGAAAGAAAGAAAGAAAGAAAGAAAGAAAGAAAGAAAGAAAGAAAGAAAGAAAGAAAGAAGGAGGGAAGGAAGGAAGGAAGGAAAACAGAGACAAAGAAAGAAAGAAGGAAGGGAGAGAGAAAGAAAAGGAAAGAAGGAAGGAAGGAAGGAAGGAAGGAAGGAAGGAAGGAAGGAAGGAAACAAGTAAGAGAGAAGAGAGAAAGGGAGGAAGAAGGGAAATAAGACAAAGAGAAAGTGGGAGAGAGAAAAGGAAAGAAGGAAGAAGAAAGAAAGAAAGAAAGAAAGAAAGAAAGAAAGAAAGAAAGAAAGAAAAAGAAGGAGGGAAGGAAGGAAGGAAGGAAAACAGACAAAGAAAGAGAAGGGAGAGAGGAAAAGAAAGAAAGAAAGAAAGAAAGAAAGAAAGAAAGAAAGAAAGAAAGAAAGAAACTCACCAGTTTGCTAGGTTATGGTTCTGCAGGAAATGACAGTTTGCAAAAACAAACAAACAAAAAAAAAAACCAGCCTGTCTTCTGTGGGTAACTTCAGGACCCAGCAGGCATCAAGGTTTGGGGCTTCTTCTCAGGAGGTTGAACTCAAACATCTGCAACTTGATGTCTTTGCTGAGGTGGGATTGGGCGGGAACGATGGGGTGTCATTCAGCTGCCTGGGTTGTGGGGATGCTTCCCAGGGAAGTCGAGAGGGTGAGTACAGCCATGTCATCTGATAGAGAAGAATATCTGTAGGGTTGAATATCTGAGGGGTCCCTGGTGCTCTCTGAGCTGGGTGGTTTCCTTGCAGACGATTCATGACCCAACTCGGGAACATCACTAGGGCTAGAAGGAAGGGGGGGGGTTGTGGAAAGGAGGAGGAGGAGGAGAACTGTGGGGTCCTTGGTTGTTTTCTTGCAGACGTTTCATTACCCAACTAAGTAATATCACCAGTGTGAGGAGGAGGAGGAGGAGGAGGAGGAGGAGGAGG
>NW_015388711.1:147856-163953 GCF_001527695.2 Protobothrops mucrosquamatus
CCCTCCCTCCATGCATCCACCCATCCCTCCACCTACCCATTCATCCCCCCACTTTTCCATCCATCCATCCACCCACCCACCCATCTTTCCATCCATCCATCAATAGACCCTTCCCCAATCTGGTGCTTTCAGGTGGACTTCATTCAACGCCAGTCCATGCTATCTTGAAAATTGGCAGGCTCTAAATCGGGGGGGGGGGGGGGGGGGACGGCCATTTTATGATCTCAGCTTCAATTGAACCAGGAATTCTGGGAGTTGAAGTCCACCAGTCGTAAAAGGGCCACCGTTCCCCCACCTCTGCTCTAAATCAAAATCCACCTGTCACTTGTGGCCTCCTTTTATGCACACACACCCCTCCCAAGCCCCCACAATCTCTCTTCGACGGCAAAAGATGGTGGAAACTGGCATACATGTTTTTAAATTTTATTTTCTTACAGCATGGACACAAACGAAGGATCCACAGGAAAGTGTTCAAAGCTTAGCTTCATGGAAATTCAGCTGGACCCATTCTGAACTCCTCCCGCCCCCAAGAGTTAACTCAGGGGTCTTCAAATGTGGCCCTTTGATGACTTGTGGACTTCAACTCCCAGAATTCCTCAGCCAGGCACGCGTGCCTGGCTGAGGAATTCTGGGAGTTGAAGTCCACAAGTCATCAAAGGGCCACGTTTGAAAGACCCCAGAGTTAAATAAAGTCATCATTTCTTCTGCCTGCCTTCAAATATCATCTTCAAGTCCATCTTCGCCATTAAGCATTTGACCTCAGCCGCCCAGCCTTACACCTATTTACAAGCTGCACTAATGAGGACTAGACGCTTGGCTAAGAGGAGGAAATAGAATTCCTTTCTGTCCATTCCTTCCTTGGAATTGAGTGCTACCCTTAATGCTCAATTAGATTATATAAATGCTGGGCTCGACGGAAATAACAGAATAAGAGGATAACAGAGTTGGAAGGGACCTTGGAGGTCTTCTAGTCCAACCCCCTTGCTGAAGCAGGAGACCCTATACCATTCCAGACAAATAACACAATAATAGAGCTGGAAGGGATCTTAGAGGTCTTCTAGTCTAACCTCCTGCTCAAGCAGGAAACCCTATACCATTTCAGACAAATGGTTGTCCAATCTCTTCTTGAAAACCTTCAGTGTTGGAGAACCCACAACATCTGGAGGCAAGTCGTTCCACTGGTTAAAATGGGGGGGAAAGACAGTTGTTTCTCTCTCTAGCACAGAGGTCCAAATAAATACTAGCCACCCATTTACGGCCCAGATCCTGACTAACTCATCTCCCATACTCTGAAGAGCAACTAAGATGATCTAAGCAAGGCCTGGAGACTAAAACATATGAGGAACGGCTGCAGGACTTGGGTCTGGCTAATCTAAAGAAAAGAAGAAATAGGGGAGACATGATAGCAACATTCCAGTATTTGAGGGGCTGCCACAAAGAAGAGGGGGTCACATTATTCTCCAAAGCACCAGAGGAAAGGATGAGAAACAATGGCTGACCAAAGAGAGAAGCAACCTGGAATTAAGGAGAAACTTCCTAACACTGAGGACAATTAACCAGTGGAACAGCTGGCCACCAGAAATCGTGGGCGCTCATACATGTCTAAGCAAAAAAATGTATTGATAAATGTGATAATGAAGTCTTAACTGAGCTTGACACAATTAGAAACTTGCTAGCTTAAATATGATAGAGCAAATGTTAAGGGAAACGCAGAAGAAATATTTGATGATGTAACCTGAGCTATGTACTAAAGATTTCTGTTATTGAACTTTTGACTAACCCAGTCACCCCGTTACTTTCCAAATATTCAAATATAAAACTGGAAAACCAATAAACTTATTTTAAAAAAAAGAAAAAGAAATCTGGAAGTTTTTAAGAAGAAACTGGGCAGCCATTTGTCCGAAATGGTATAGGGTTTCCTGCCTGAGCAGGGGGTTGGACTAGATGACCTCCAAGGTCCCTTCTAACTTTATCATTATTATTATTATTATTATTATTATTATTATTATTATTATTATTATTATTATTATAAATCGTGGGCGCTCCATCGCTGGAGATTTTTAAGAAGAGGCTGGACAGTCACCTGTCTGAGATGGTATATGTTTTCCTGCTTGAGCAGGGGGTTGGACTAGATCAGGGCTTTTCAACCAGTGGTACGGGTACCACCTGTGGTACATTGGCACCTGGCAGGTGGTACGCGACCATCCTAGAAAAGTGGTAGCGGGGGAGGGGAATGAGCTGAACCGGTGGCAGCACCGCACAAGCCTGAGCGAGAGACGGCTGGAACTGCAGGGCTGTCAGGGCTCAGCGGAAGCGCCAGGATCAGTGCCATTTTCCAGCTGATTGGCACTTCTTCGGGACTGTCAGGGCTCAGTGGAAGCGCCAGGATCAGTGCCGCTTTCCAGCTGATCGGCGCTTCTTCAGGACTGTCAGTGCTCAGTGGAAGCGCCAGGATCAACACTAGGCTCCAGATGGAGCTCGGTGCTGATCCTGGCGCTTCTGCTGAGCCCAGAAGAAGCGCCGATCAGCTGGAATGTTGCAGCCTCTCCAGGGTCTTGTGATTTACATTCCGATGCTTGGCAACTGATTCGTATTTATGACGGTCACAGTCTCCCAGGGTCATGTGAAGTGACCAAAACCTGCTGCAACCGCCCAGCAGACGGGGGGAATAAAGACCAAACACCCCCCACCCCACCCCCACTGCCAATCCTCAACAGAAATGCCTCACAACAATGAAAACCTCGGACAGGAGGAAGAGCGCGGCCGGGTGGGCAGGCAGGTGTCTTGCTCGGCTGTGGCTTGGGGGGGAGCTTTTTTCAGTGCCATTGTAACTTCGAACAGTCACTAAGCGAACTGTTGTAAGTCGAGGACTACCTGTACTTTATCACTTTTTTCCTTTTGGGGGGGTCATCAAGTTTTTGACACTTTGCTAGGCGACTGGTGGTACTCGGATATTGCCCTATCCCAAAAGTGGTACAATGGGTGAAAAGGTTGAGAAGCCCTGGACTAGATGACCTCCAAGGTCCCTTCCAGGTTCTGTTCTGTTCCGTTCCATTCCATTCTATTTTGATTGCAGTTCTGAATCAAAGCAGAGGTCTAAGATGAATTTCCTTGGAAATTAGCACAATGGATCCCCGGAGCCCTGGGAAGGAAAGTGGCCCCCTCCCCAAGGATCTGGGTCCCTTTGGGGAGAAGGAAAGATGGATCCGAGTAGATTCTCTCTCTCTCTCTCTCTCTCTCTCTCTCTCTCTCTCTCTCTCTCTCTCTCTCTCTCTCTCTCTCAGCAAGCTTTTAGCTTTCCTGTTTCTCTTTCCACAGGGACTGAAGTTCCCCTCTTGGAAATTGGGACTCCTTCATCTGACCTTTTGGGAGAAGGCCTCCAGCATCATGGAGTGGGGGCTGGGGGGCATTGTAGTTGGGGAGGAAGGGCTGCAAAACTTTTAGGGCAACTTGCCCAACCCTTCAGAGGCTCACAGGGATGTCCGCAGGGTGTGGTCAAAGAAGATGGTGGTCCCAAGGAGGCCATCAACGCTCTGTTGTGGTCAACACCTGGAGACACTTGACTACGCCTTGTGGACAGCCCTGGAGACTTTGCCTCTCCTTACTCCTAGTTCTTCTCTTGGGGGGCCTTCTCAGACCCCGCTAACAGCTCCTTCAAGGCCCCCATCGCCTCTGTGGACTCTCCCGGGTCCTCCTCAGTTGCCTTCTCCATCCTCTTTGCCCTCTTAGCTGCCACCTTCTCCAACGAGGGTGCCCTGGCCTCTTTGCCTGTCTCCTTCAGCTGCACTGTCCTGCTCTCCTCCCGGGGGGTCCCGGATCCTCCTTCCTGGGATCGGAAGGGCCCCACGATCCAATTCAGAGGGGTGATCTGGATGAGGTGTTCGGCCAACGTGTGGAGAACCTCTCGGGCGTGGGAGATCACCTCCTGGCTCTGGGTGAGGAGGCCGGAGGGCAGATCCCGGAAGGACTCGGCGGAAGAGAAGGAGCGATGGAGCTGCTGGAAGTTACTCTGAGTCTGGTCCACTCTTTCCCGGAGGTTCCTGGGCAGCACTTCCACGGTGGACATCAGCCA
Organism: Protobothrops mucrosquamatus; assembly: GCF_001527695.2. Lineage (NCBI taxonomy): Eukaryota > Metazoa > Chordata > Lepidosauria > Squamata > Viperidae > Protobothrops > Protobothrops mucrosquamatus. The sequence goes on from NW_015388711.1 coordinate 151,929, forward strand.
GGTGTAAGCAGGACTCAGGTCTTGGATGAGGGATCGCAACATGGCCAAAGTCAACGGCTCGACCTGCGGAGGACAAATTTGGTGCATCACCAACATGAGCACAGCTTTGCGATTGTGACTTTGTGATTGTGACTTGCACCGAACCAGTGTTTTTCAAACATGGCCTCTTGAAGGTGGGGGGACTTCAACTCCCAGAATTCCCCAGCCAGCATTCTGGGAGTTGAAGTCCACCTATCTTCCCCAGCCGGCTATGCTCCTGGCTTCTGCAGGGAAGGTCAAAGTGGAGAACAAGCCGATAGAGATAACATTGAAGTACACACTGACGTACACACCCCTGTGGTCTCTATGACAATCTTTCTCAATCTCAGTAACTTTCAGATGGGCGGGCTTCATCTCCCAGAATTCCCCAGCCAGCATAGCTGGCTGGGGAATTCTGGGAGTTGAAGTTCACGTATCTTAAAGCAGCCAAATTTGGAAAGAAAAAAACCTGCAATGAACAATAGTTTAACATGCAATAAATCCACCTAGTCATAAATCGAGAATTACTTGTACTTGAAAGCATAGAATACCTGCTGTGGCGTGTTTTCTTTCTTTCTTCTTTCCTGATCCTCTTCCGGCTGAATTTGGGTCCATTTAAGCAAAATTTGGTTAAGTTTCTGTTGTGCTTCCTGGAACTGACTCCCGGCGCTGTTTTTCACGTGTTCCACCTGCCAGCCAAGCAGAAATCAAAACAATTTAAGAAAGCAGTGTAATACTATTCAGCTTGTAACCCGATGCAGGCAGTCCTCGACTCACGACCGTAAATTGAACCTGCAATTGTAAATCGCGTTTGTAATAATAATAATAATAATAATAATAATAATAATAATAATAATAATAATAATAATAATAATAAAAAAAGTTGGAAGGGACCTTGGAGGTCTTCTAGTCCAACCCCCTGCTCAGGCAGGAAACCCTATATCATTTCAGACAAATGGCTGTCCAGTCTCTTCTTAAAAACTTCCAGTGTTGGAGCATTCACCGCTTCTGGAGGCAGGTAGTTCCATTGGTTAATTGTTCTATCTGTCAGGAAGTTTCTCCTTAGTTCTAGGTTGCTTCTCTCCTTGATTAGTTTCCATCTGTTGCTTCAAGGAGACAAGCAACCTGGAACTAAGGAGAAACTTCCTGACAGTTAGAACAATTAACCAGTGGAACTCCTGAAGGTCTAGCACTGGGGTGACGGTGCGCGTGCCCAGAGAGAGGGCTCTGAGTGCCACCTCTGGCACCCGTGCCATAGGTTCGCCACCACTTCCCTATACCATTTAAGACAAATGGCTGTCCAGTCTGTTCTTAAAAACTTCCAGTGTTGGAGCATTCACAGCTTCTGGAGGCAAGGAGTTCCACTGGTTAATTGTTCTCACTGTCAGGAAGTTTCTCCTTAATTCCAGGTTGCTTCTCTCCTTGATTAGTTTCCATCTGTTGCTTCTTGTCCTGCCTTCAGGCGCTTTGGAGAATAGCTTGACTCCCTCTTCTTTGGGGCAGCCCCTGAGATACTGGAACACGGCTATCATGTCCCCCCTCTTCATTAAACTGGACATACCCAATTCCAGCAACCATTCCTTATATGTTTTAGCCTCCAGTCCCCTAATCATCTTTGTTGCTCTTCTCTGCACTCTTTCTAGAGCAGCGGTTCTCAACCTATGGGTCCCAACCCCATTTGGGGTCGATCGACCATTTCATGGGGGTTGCCAAGCAAGGCTGTCCGCCATTTTTCCCCCCTTTTCCGGCGGGTGCCTTACCTCCCTTGGGCTGGGCCAGCTGGTGGTCGGCCTGCTCCGTCTCTGCCGCTTGCCAGCTACGCCCCGGCTGGCGCAGGGGGCAGAACCACGCATGCGCGGCGCTCCCGGGCAGGGAAAGTCCTCGACTTACGACCGGTTGGGTAGTCCTCGACTTATGACCGGTTTAGTCCTCGACTTACGACCGGTTGGGGGTCACAGCATTAAAAAGGTTGAGAACCACTGTTCTAGAGTCTCAGCATCTTTTTTACATCGTGGTGACCAAAACTGGATGCAGTATTCCAAGTGTGGCCTTATAAAGCAGGTCGTTGCACATCGGAACATGACCCCACCCCAAACCCCCAATGACCACCTGGATGCTGCAACCGTCGCTAAGCGTAAAAGATGGTCATAAGTCACTTTTTTCAATGCCATTCTAACTTTGGATGGTTGCTAAACGGACTGTTGTACGTCAAGGATTACCTGTCCCTTGGATTGCACTGCATCCTGGCTGATTTGAACCCAGGGCCGGCTTACCAGGTTAATCACATGCTGGAGCTGGGCGAGCATGTCCTGAGTGTTTTCCTGGACCACATGAAGCCGGTTCAGGGAATGTCGGTAGACCCGGGAACGGAGTTTGCTGGAGAGGGACCCCAGGCGGACGAAATAGCTCTGCTCCCTCTGCTGCTGGTCGATGGCGGCCTGGCTGACGCCGTGGACCTCCGTGGCCAGCTGGGCTGCAGGGAGGACAAAGCAGGTGTGAACAGATCCCCTCCCTGCCCAGGAAGGATCAGCACACACCCCCCCCAGGGCTTTAAAAACATCCTGAATTCATCCCAGCCTTTTCATCTTCAAATTTTACGTGGTCAGATTCCCTCGTTTGCCTGCCTTATGGGTCGCCTATGGATGAGAGTGCTCGCCCACAAGAAAGGGAGGGAGGGAAGGAAGGAAGAAGGGAAGGAAAAAATGAAAAAGAAAGAAAGGAAGGAAAAAATGAAAAAGAAAAAGAAGGAAAGAAAAGAAAAGAAAAGAAAGGAAGAATGGAAGAAAGAAAGAAAGAGGAAGGAAGGAAGGAAGGAAGGAAGGAAGGAAGGAAGGAAGGAAGGAAGGAAGGAAGGAAGGAAAAAATGAAAAAGAAAGACAGAAAGAAAAAGAAAGGAAGGGAGGAAAAATGAAAAAGAGAAAGAAAAAGAAAAAAGAAAGGGAGGGAGGGAGGGAGGGAGGGAGGGAGGAAGGAAGGAAGGAAGGAAGGAAGGAAAAAATGGAAAAGAAAGAGACAAAGAAAAAGGAAGGAAGGAAGGAAAAATGAAAAAGAGAAAGAAAGAAAAAGAAAAGGGAGGAAGGAAGGAAAAAATGGAAAAGAAAGAGACAAAGGAAAAGGAAGGAAGGAAAAATGAAAAAGAAAAAGAAAGAAAAAGAAAAGGAAGGAAGGAAGGAAGGAAGGAAGGAAGGAAGGAAGGAAGGAAGGAAGGAAGGAAGGAAGATGGGTAGACAGATTTTGGGAGAACTGATTTCAGGCGCCCCTAATCCAGGGCCTTATTGACTGATTGTATACATTTATATAGACAGTCCTCCACTTTTGACCATCATTGAGCCTGGCAATTTGGGTCAAGCGGTCTCAAAGTGGGCCACCAGGTGAACAAACCTATTTTTAGGATCTCTTTTGTGCTGGTGGCTAAGTGAACAACATGCTTGAGAAGCCAAAAAGCACTTGCAGGGAGACCAAAATCCTCCTGCAGTGGAGAAGGTAAAAAACGCTCTCCTATCCGCGGGGACTGCTCCTCCTGGTTGAACCTGCCCATCACGCTCCTTACAACTTGAGGGTCTGCTACGTGACCGGACCTGTGCTTAGAAACTATTTTACGGCAGTTGTTAAGCGAATGGGGTGGTTGTGACAGTGGTGATTGCGGGCAGTCCTCGACTTACGACCACAACTGAGCCCCAAATTTACGTCGCTAAGCGAGAAATTTGTTCAGTGAGTTTTGCCCCATTTTCCTTTACATTTATTTATTTATTTATTTATTTATTACTTTAATTTATATCCCGCCCTTCTCCCGAAGGACTCAGGGCGGCTTACAGGCAATAAAAACGGAACTATACAATAAATATCTAAAAACAATTAAAATATATATTAAATAAGCCTGTTATTTTTAGAAAAGTTATAAAATCCCTATTAAAATCCCTATACAATCCCCCCCCTNTGGAGCGCTTTAAATGTGGTAACCAACACCTTGAAGCGCACCCGGAAGGCTACCGGCAGCCAGTGCAGCTCACGCAAAAGCGGTGTTATATGGGAGCGACGAGTCCCTCCCAACACCGCCCGCGCGGCCGCATTCTGGACTAGCTGGAGCCTCCGGATGCTCCTCAAGGGGAGCCCCATGTAGAGAGCATTGCAGTAGTGACACAGTTGCTAAGTGAATCTGGCTTCCCCATGGCTTGTCGCAAAAGGGGATGATAATAATAATAATAAAGTTGGAAGGGACCTTGGAGGTCATCTAGTCCAACCCCCTGCTCGAGCAGGAAAGGCCTATACCATTTCGGACACATGGCTGTCCAGTCTCTTTTTAAAAACCTCCAATGTTGGAGCATTCACCGCTTCTGGAGGCAAGGAGTTCCACTGGTTAATTGTTCTCACTGTCAGGATGTTTCTCCTTAGTTCTAGGTTGCTTCTCTCCTTGATGAGTTTCCATCCATTGCTTCAAGGAGAGAAGCAACCTAGAACTAAGGAGAAACTTCCTGACAGTTAGAACAATTAACCAGTGGAACCACCTGCCTCCAGAAGCGGTGACCCCGGGACACTGCGACCGTCGTAAATATGAACCGGTTGTCAAGCATCGGAATATAAATCACGTGACCACGGGGGAATGCTGCAACGGTCATTCAGCGTGGAAAAACGGTCGTAAGTCCCTTTTTTGGAGCGCCGTTGTAACTTTGAATGGTCACTAAATGAACTGTCGTAAGTCGAGGATGGCCTGGATTGGGTAATCAAAGGTGTGGTATTGAAGAACGTGGCGCCTCTGCTCTTACCGAGCTCTTCTTCAGACACAGGAAGATAATAGTCCACCATCTGCTCCGTCTTATCCAACATGGTGTCCACCCCGCTGGCCACGGCTTGCCGGAACAACGTGGCCATCTCCACCCCTTCCTGGAGAGCCCCCGAGCTCTGCATTTGACGGGCGGCGTTGACCGTGGTGGACACTACCGATCGGGTCAGGTCAACGCCTTCATTGAGGGTCTGCTTGCCCAGCTTGACCACGTCAGCCGCCCGGTGAGTCATGAGACCCTTGGCTCCACTGGCGGCGCTCCGGGCCGTGCTGACGGTGGAGTTCACCACGGATTTGGTCAAGGTGATGCTGTCCTGGACAATGTCCTTGGTCAGGCTGACAGCGGCGGTCACTTTCTGGGTCACGCGGCCCTTGGCTTCGCCGGCCGCCTGGACGGTGGAAGAAACCACCGTCTTGGTCAAGGTGACGCCGTCTTCAAAGACCTAGAAGGAGGAGGAGGAGGAAGGTCAAAGGCCGAGCGAGAATCATTGGGTGGGGATTCAGGAGCAAGGAAGTCCGAGATGGGAAGGTCTCAGGCACTTTCATATCCCAAAGATTTGGGACGCTGGGATGGGTCCAGCAAGGATGGCCGGTCATCTGAGATAACCTGCAAATGAATTCATCTATGTATGCCCCAAAATCTCATTTTAATGTATGCTGATTAGTACATTTAAAATGACAATAATGTTATTATTCTATTCTATTCTATTCTATATTCTATTCTATAGTATATTCTATTCCATTCCATTCTATTCTATATTCTATTCTATATTCTATTCCATTCCATTCCATTCTATATTCTATTCTATTCTATTCTATTCTATTCTATTCTATATTCTATATTCTATATTCTATATTCTATATTCTATATTCTATATTCTATATTCTATATTCTGTTCCATTCCATTCCATTCCATTCTATATTCTATTCTATTCTATTCTATTCTATTCTATTCTATTCTATTCTATATTCTATTCTATTCTATTCTATTCTATTCTATTCTATTCTATTCTATTCTATTCTATTCTATATTCTATTCTATATTCCATTCCATTCCATTCTATTCTATTCTATTCTATTCTGTTCTGTTCTGTTCTGTTCTGTTCTGTTCTGTTCTGTTCTGTTCTATCCTGTCCTGTCCTATCCTATCCTATCCTATCCTATCCTATCCTATCCTATCCCATACTCTATTTTATATACTATCCTATCCTATATTCTATTTTATATACTATCCTATCCTATTCTATATTCTATTCTATATCCTGTCCCATCCTATCCTATATTCTATTCTATATCCTACCCTATCCTATCCTATCCTATATTCTATTCTATATCCTATCCTATCCCATATTCTATCTTATATCCTATCCTATCCTATCCTTGTACATTTTTGTGCAAAAAGCAGGGAATGGTTGAGTGGAAAACTCCAATTAAAATCAGAGAATGACTCTGGAGCCACTGAGTAAAATATACAAAGAGTCCTCCACTTACAACCGATCACTTAGCGACCATTCAAAGTTACGACCTACCTGAAAAAATTGAGTTACAACGCAGTTCTAAAGTTCCGATGTCACTCCCCCCTCAGCGGTAATCTTCAACTTAGGATTGTAACGGAGTCTGCCGATTACAGTTGTATGTTGTGACGGGTGTAAGTCGGGTCGGTCAAGTGGCTGTGGTTTATGACCGTTTTGTCAAAAAAAAGGGACATTACATCCAGTTTTCAGCAAAACTGTGCCCATAGCCAACCGTGGGTTCGCTTAATGATGGCAGTGTTCATTTAACGACTGCAGCGTTCACTTAGTGGCTCCCTCAAAAAGGTTGCAAAATCAGGTGGATCGCGTGAGTGACCTGCTTTATGACCGTCACAACTTGTGACTGTAATGGACTGGCTTCGTTACGGTTGTGTGTTGAGGACTATCTGTATTTGCAAGAATACGGTGAGTCTGCGGGGTTCTGTAAAATGGACGGTTTTCCTGCAGACGTTTCATTCCCCTGCTAGGTCACGTCATCAGTGTAAGGAGGAGTGAAGATTGCGGATATCCCAAAGGTGCTTTTTTTTTTCAGGAGGCAACTGGACTTTCTTGTTTTTCCTTTGAAGATGTTTTGCTTCTCCTCCAAGAAGCTTCCTCAGCTCTGACTGGATGGTGGGGAAGGATTTATACTCCTTGCAGACAGCCGGTCATTTGCATCCTTTTAGAGAGTCGTTGAGGCCACTTGGAGGTTTATCTGTGATACGACATCTTCCATCTCCAGTCTACAACACGGTCCTTTCAGCAGTTCCAAGAAGGGTTTAATAATAATAATAGTTGGAAGGGACCTTGGAGGTCATCTAGTCCAACCCCTTGCTCAGGCAGGAAACCCTGCACCATTTTGGACAAATGGCTGTCCAGTTTCTTCTTAAAAACTTCCAGTGTTGGAGCATTCACTGCTTCTGGAGGCAGGTTGTTCCACTGGTTAATTGTTCTCACTGTCAGGAAGTTTCTCCTTAGTTCTAGGTTGCTTCTCTCTTTATCTGTGTCACCTGAGTAGTGCAAATGGCTGAGGACACAGACAAATCTCCAAGTGGCCTCAAGGACTCTCTAAAGGATGCAAATGACCAGCTGTCTGCCAGGAGTATAAATCCCTCCATTTCCCACCATCCAGTTAGAGCTGAAGAAGCTTCTTGGAGGAGAAGCGAAACGTCTTCAAAGAAAAACAAGAAAGTCCAGTTGTCTCCTGAGTGCCTGGATGACTGAGTATCTCCCGAGACATTAAGTTTGCTGATAGTTTTTCTATCATGATCTCTTTACAGATATTATAATAGATTACAAGTTCTTGATAGATAGGAATTCGGCCAGCTCTGGGGTGGAGTTCCTTCACTGCTCCTTTATCAGATTCAGTTTCTTGTTTATCCAGATGTTAATTGCTGGGGGGAAAAATATGTTGTGCCCTGTTTCTTTCCTCCCTTGTCTTTTAATTGTACCTTTTAAAAAGAATCTCTGGAATCATAGGGTTGAAAGGGAGCTCTGAGGTCATCTAGTCCAACCCTCTACTGCAGTGGTTCTCAACCTGTGGGTCGGGACTCCATTTGGGGTCGATCGACCATTTCATGGGGGTCGCCAAGCAAGGCTGTCCGCCGTTTTTTTTGTCCGCCATTTTTTTTGTCTGCCATTTTTCCCCCCTTTTCCAGCGGGTGCCTTACCTCCCTTGGGCTGGGCCAGCTGGTGGTCGGCCTGCTCCGTCTCTGCCGCTTGCCAGCTACGCCTTGGCCGGTGCAGGGGGCAGAACCACGCATGCGCGGCGCTCCCGGGCAGGGAAAGTCCTTGACTTACGACCGGTTGGGTAGTCCTTGACTTATGACCGGTTTAGTCCTCGACGTACGACCGGTTGGGGTCGTGGCATTAAAAAGGTTGAGAACCACTGCTCTACTGATTCACTATATGACGAAAACTCCAGTGACGAGGAAGGAACCTCTCCTTGCCGTAACCTCTTCCACTGAGGGAGAGATCTAACCATAAAAAAGGTCCTATCAACATCTAATCTATATCCAGATTCTTGAATTTTTGCCTTATTTATTTATCCTCTGGAGCAAGTGAGAAGCAGTCCTCGATTGAAGACCGTTCAAAGTTGTGACGGCTCTGAAAAAAAGTAACTTAGGACTGTTTTTCATACTTACGACCATGGTCACGTGATCAAAATTCAGACACTTGGCGACTGATTCGTATTTATGAAGGTCGCACTGTCCCCGGGGTCACGCGATCCCCCTTTTGTGACCTTCTGACAAGTAAAGTCACTGGGGAAACCAGATTTGCTTAATGACAGGGTTGCTAACTTAATAACCGCAGTGATTCACTTAAGAAACATGGCAAGAAAAGTTGTAAAATAGGGCAAAACTTTCTTAACATATTTCTCACTTAGCAACGTCAATTTTGGACTCAGTTGTGGTTGTAAGTTGTGGACTATTAAAGTTTCAACCCTCTAGAGTGGGGGTGGGGGACAACTACAGGCATGGCCCTTTTATGACTTGTGGACTTCAACTCCCAGAATTCCTCAGCCAGCATGGCTGAGCGTGGCTGGCTCAGGAATACTGGGAGTTGAAGTCCACAAGTCATAAAAGGGCCATAGTTTCTCACGTCTGCTCTAGAGTAGGGGTCTTCAAACTTGGCCCTTTTATGACACGTGGACTTCAACTCCCAGAATTCCTCATCTGGCTGATGAATTCTGGAAGTTGAAGTCCACGTGTCATAAAAGCAATGTTTATGTCCACAACTCTAGAGCAATGTTTCTCAACCTGGAGGAACTTTAAGATGGGTGGACTTCAACTCCCAGAATTCCCCAGCCAGCAAGGTGCATTGTGGGAACTTTGCTAATTTATGTTACCTGGTAAGTTGGTTGATGAAGAATTGGCAGTTTTTTCTCCAGCTTGTCCAAACCCTTGCAAGCATAGTCGTTCATGGTTGCAACTAGGAAGGAAGAAAAAAAAACATTTTTAAACTTTTGGCCTTAAGTCAAACCAGCCTCACACTATGTTTCCGTCTGAAACAGTTGCAGGACTTGGGTTTGGCTAGTCCAGGGGTAGGCATCCTTGGCTCTTTTATGATTCGTGGACCTCAACTCCCAGAATTCCTAAGCCAGCTCAGGAATTCTGGGAGCTGAAGTCCACCAGTCATAAAAGAGCCAAGGTTGCCTACCCCTGGGCTAGTCTAAAGAAAAGAAGAAATAGGGGAGACATATAGCAGTGTTCCAGTATCTGGGGGGCTGCCACAAAGAAGAGGGGGTCACGTTATTCTCCAAAACACCAGAGGGAAGGACGAGAAACAATGGATGGAAATTGATCAAGGAGAGAAGCAACCTGGAATTAAAGAGAAACTTCCTGACAATGAGGACAATTAACCAGTGGAACAGCTTGCCACCAGAAATTGTGGGTGCTCCATCACTGGAGATTTTTAAGAAGAGGCTAGACAGTCACTTGTCTGAGATGGTGTAGGTTCTCCTGCTTGAGCGGGGGGCTGGACTAGAAGACCTCCAAGGTCCCTTCCAGCTTTGTTCTATTCTTATACTAGATTAAAAAGAAAACACGTACCTAATATATTATGATTTATTTAAAATTATTTAGGCCTGACTCTTGTTGCAAAGAGCCAAAATGGTACAATCTATTTGGCTGAAAACATCCTAGTTTATAAAAGAAAAGGGGATTGGGTTTATTTGTAAAGCAGGAGTTAAAGGGAGAAAAGATGGGAATTCTAAATGTGCTCAGATTTCTAAACAGGCTAGTTTCAGCAGTTTGCAAACAAGGATTGTTGTTAAAAGGTTTTCCCTGGATATTTTACAGAACTGCGTAGACTGAGGGCCTTTGAACTTTGCTCCAGAGAGGAACGGGTTGGAGTAGATGACCTCCAAGGTCCCTTCCAACTTTATTATTATTATTATTATTATGGATCATCGCACAGTCAGCCAGATGTTCAGACTGGATTTGGCATTTTTGTCTACCTATCGAGTCCTTCCCAAGGACGTGGGATAGGCAGATGTGGATGTTTGATGGTATTACAGATCTCGTCGCAGGATGGAGGCGAATCCTAGTAAGGCCGCCTTTTGCAATTGACTAATGGTGAATTTGTCAATGCCAATGGTGTCCAAGTGGTGCTCCAGTTGTTTTGGGATTGCACCCAAGGCGCCTATGACTATTGATACTATTGTTGTTATTATTATTGGTACTATTGGTGGTATTATTATTATTATATTGATATTATTAATTATATTGATATAATTAATAATAATATCAATATAATAATTATATTGATATAATTATTATTATTATATTGATATAATTATTATTATATTATTAATATAAATTTAAATAATAAATAATAAATTATTGGTAATTATTGTTGTTGTTGTTAGGTTCTGCTCACTTATTAGATCAGGATCATTTTGGGGGCGGGGGGAGATGTCGCAGGTGGTCAAACCCCACTGAATTAAACTGCCAAGCAGGAGAAAGGTGGAAAAGATGAAAATGTCTGATGTATTCTCTTCACAAGAAGGGGACAGAAGCCTGGAGATAGGGCCTGCAAAGAAACGTTTACACCATGAGGACTAGCAACCTGACGGCAGTTCAAGTGGCGCTTGAAGCTTGAAACGCTGCAGAAGGGAGCTCCAAGCAGCCAGCCGGACTCTTAAAGGCAGCGTTTGTGGACTCACTCTGGGGTTCAAGGTGGGGCAGGAGAGGCCGGGCACCCCCTCGGGCACTGCCCACGGCGACGGCGGCCACCATCTCGACGATGTTGCAGGCGGTGTTGACGCAGGGGTAGGTCTTCTTGGCATACTCGTACATGGAGGACCAAACGTCGTACGCAGAGCTGACCAAGGGCAGGTTGGTGACCCTGGTCACGATATTCTGGAGGGGAGCGAGAAAGCGGATCTCAGCCGGGATCCCTGGCCAGAGACCAGCTGCTTCCCAGATGCTTCTACAGCAGTGATGGCGAACCTTTTAGAGACCGAGTGCCCCAAAACTAGCCCCGCCCTGCTCCGCCCCCACCCCACCCACCGCCCCGCCACCCGCAGGGCCACTCACCACCTCCATGGCCCGCCGCAGATTGCCCAGGCGACCCAGCAGCGCCATGGTGGCCATGCCCTCCGCCCGCGCCCTGCAGCATCAACTGCGCATGATGGAGCGCGAGGGCGGAGTCTTGTCCCCGGTGCCCAGCTGCCATGTCCTTGGTTGTGCTGCTCCGTGTGGGCCGTGCTTTGGAGCGACTCTCCTCCGGGGGGGCTTCTGGTGAGGAGGGGGTCGCAGGGGGAGGCGGGGCTGGGGCGATAGCGTGCGTGCCCGCAGAGAGGACTCTGAGTGCCGCCTCTGGCACGGGTGCCATAGGTTCGCCACCACTGTTCTAGAGTGCCTGGACTATACCTCCCATCACCTCTGGGTGTTGCCCTTTGTGGCTGGGGCTGATGGGAGTGTCCTCCCTCTGGGGATCCTCCCACTACTCTTGCTAAGCCTTCTGACCCTGTCGATATGGGGAGTCGGCTTGTTTACAATTTATTTATTTATTTTATTTATTTATTTTTCATAATTTATATGCCGCCCTTCTCCCCACGGGACTCAGGGCGGCTCACAGCATATTAAAATAACACAACACAAACAACACAACACAACATTTCCCCTATAAAAGCCAATTAAAAACCAGATATTGATAGTCTGTGACATTATTAAAATCATTAAAAATTATCCCTATTTAAAATTCACCCTA